>NW_022196906.1:36754872-36755622 GCF_008632895.1 Mastomys coucha | reverse complement strand
AGAGGAACTAACTCAACATTGAACTGCAGGAGTAGCACAGCCGAAGGCACCTTAGGCTAAAAATAAGAGCTGAGACTGCTGCGCTCTAAGCGGCCAAGTCTGCATGCTGGCTTTATTTATAGTCGCTTATTTATTAGATTCCAAATGATGTTTAAGCAGGAATCATATGGCAGTGATCTTTGATTACTTATGTGGCTAATGGCTGAACATATATTACTATTGCTGTTTATTTAGCGCTGCTAAATGTATTGGGTACTTCTCTTCCGTAAAGCCACCAAGGAAAGGGTCAGGAGAATGGAGCAAGCTGTAGCTTGGTGGATGGTGCAGGGGGCCAAGGCCCAAGCCAAGGAGATGAGGTTCCAGACCTTGATGCTCAGAGGAGAAGGGTTGGGGTCGAGAGAACGCCGAGAAGAGTCAAGAGAGGTTTAAGGTTAGAGTTTCAGCTTTGCGAACCAGAAGTGTCTGGCTGCAACGTTAAGAGCAACATACACGGAATATTTATTTTGTGTCAGGCGTGATGCTAAGTATGTTCAAGATAATTTAATCCTGTCGAGTTCTCCATCATTTTACACAGGGCAGAGCAGAGGCCCAGAGAACTCTAGTAAGGTACTTGAAGATATACAGCAGGTAGGAGGCTGTGATAAGCCGTTCAGTCCATGCTGCTGCCTCTGCTTAAGCCTAACTTTTTTTTTATTTAGATATTTTCTTTATTTACATGTAAATTTCTCCATTCCCAGTTTCCCCTCCAAA
>NW_022196906.1:36712718-36753296 GCF_008632895.1 Mastomys coucha | reverse complement strand
ACAATGGAGTACTACTCAGCTATTAAAAACAATAAATTTATGAAATTCTTAGGGAAATGGATGGATCAAGCCTAACTTTTTTTGAGTCAACAGCTCAGGAACAGAGTGGAGAGTTTGTTGTTCTGAAACATGGAGTGAATGTGAACAGCAGAGTTGGTTTCCACTGTTTCTTCTTGCAGTGTTTACAGCTCACTCAGAGCCAGCTGTCTGCAGTTCTGGGGCATGGCCCACCCAGAACCATCTGACATAAGCCCTGGAGGATCCCTTGGGGTGGAATCAGGGATACCAGGCTTAGATGACAGTAGAGATTTCTGAGCCAGCTGGAGCTTGTTCTCCAGACCCATGGGACAGAAGAGGATTGGAAGTGGGCATGGCCTAGGCACTGCCAAGTTTAAGACGAGGAGATGGAGGCTCCCGAATCCGATTTGAGCCTTAGTTCTGAATCCCGTTTGAGCCTCAGTGTTCAGCTGCCTAGGCACCATGCTTGTTGTACCATGTTCTGAATCATGACAGCAATTACTAAGCACTGGCTAAGTGACCATTCAGGGGAATCATTCTTATGCTGGGCTGGAATGGTATTTGTTCTATTGGCATCCACATACCCACTAGCTTTGAAACTGGGGACACCAGAGGAAGAGACAAGGCTGAGATGGGTTGTTACATAGTCAGCAGAGGATCAGCGGAGTATCTGAGTCATTCTGGATCAGGGAAAGAGGGAAACTCTTAACTGTCTGTGTGTCTGGCAACCTGAAGGAGGAAGGAGAGACTTCCTGGGGGCACAGGGAGGATTCCAGGGCTCCCCTCCTCTCTGCAACCCTGATGTCTACTACCTGACCTTTCGATTAGGTTCAAATGCATACTGTGAAGCCTTTGACCTTTAGAAGGAGGCTTCTGTGTGCCTGGCCCAGCATTATGTGAGTAGAGCCTCCCTGTGGCGGGGTGAGCTGGCCTCAGGCCTCTGTATGCTTTCAGTGCTGTCCCTCAGAGTTGTTCCCTTCATCTGAGACTCAGCCAGTGGCTCCCGGGGGCTTCTCTAGATGAAAAGGGGACTTGAAAAGAGAATCTTTGGATGCTGGAACAAATCACAGAAAGGAAGCCAGGGGGAGGAAGAGGAGAGTGGGGGTAAGAGAAAGAAGCCAGGGAGAAACCTGTGTCTGTAGATCTTGGAGTAGGGGCAGAAGAAAACCCCAGATGTGGAGAGCGGGGGATCTTGAGGGTTCAACACCCCCCTAGGCTTCAGTGTTTTCTAGCTGTGGCCTGTTAGATCCCTGTTGGGTCTGCGATGTTCTTGTCTTAAGGCTGCAGCAGGGCATATTTTCTGCCTCTCTCTCATCTCTTGTGCTGCTATGGTCTCTCCTCTCTCTCATTTCCTTCTGCCCCTCTGTGTATTTACTGCCCACCTGGGCCTGAGTGATCCCCTGATGAAGAGCCATGTAGCTGTTGGCTTGCTCTCTCAGTTTTATAGACAGGTTCAGAGAGCCCAGAGGCCAAGGCCTGGTTTGGGAGAGGGAGGCAATGAGGATAGAGAGCCGTGGTGGCCCGCTTAGATCAGATTTTAATAAAGCTTCCAGCTAACCTAAATCATCTTAGTCACAGGCTGCCCATTATCTCGGAGCGTGGGGTCAGCTCAAGGCTGTCACTTCAGGCTGGGTTAGGCAGGCCTGAGCATGGAGGCTGCTGGATAGAGAGGGGAGAAGGCCTCCTTGGCAGACTACGAGAGCGTCGCTGGAGGGGAAGCCTCTCAGAGGGGAAGCAGAACGCCTGCTCTTTCGGCAGCTGTTAATTAGTTGCAGATGATGAGATAATTCATAAAAATTAGCAATGATTTCCTTCATTGTGTTAATATCACCGGGCAATAAAACTGCTGTAAAGGATGGCTTTTCTCTGCATCGAGGAGCAGGGTGTCAAGGAAGAAGCAGTCCTCCACAGCGCTAGACAGAGGGAGGGGAAAAGGGAAACAGAGCTGGGGAGGGCAGGAGAAGGGAGTTGTTCCCAAGCTTTGGCTGGAGCCATCAGAAGAAAGTCTAACTGGCATGCAAATCACGGTGTCTCAGAGTCCAGGCTGGGGAAGCCGTGTCACCTTGGTAGCCACAGGCTGCGTGGAGGAGCAGGGAGCTGACAGATCCCTAGGGGAATCCCTAGAGAGCAGGCACACTTGTGTATTTAGCTTATGTGGCCCCATCTGGCCTTGTCTTGTCCACTTGCTGCTTCTGATGCTTTATTCCTGTCTACCAAGCTCTGCCCTGACTGGTTAAGGTGAGTCTCTCAGTGTGCCAAGAGCCTTTCTCAGCGCCTTATCCATGGTTTACTGTCTGTTGACTCTGGACCATGACTTGCAACCTCCTTAAAAAAAAAATCTGGCCAAAACCAGGTGTGATGGTACATGCTTTTAATGCCACACCCTTCAGTCTTTGTGAGTTCAAGACCAGCCTGGTCTATCTAGGGAATTCCAAGCCTGTTAGGTCTACACAGAGAAAGCCTGTCTCAGACAAAACACCAACCAATCAACCAAATAAATTATAAAATCTGGCCAGCTTATATTTTCTAATCCTCAGGTAAACTGTCATTCCCTGTAGGTCAGTGGTTTACAACTTTGTCATGCTGTGACCCTTTAATATATTTTCTCATGCTGTGGTGACATCCAACCATAACATTACTTTTGTTGCTACTCCATGGCTGTAATTTTGCCACTGTTATGAATCGCAATGTAAATATTCGTGTTTTCTGACAGTCTTTGGGGTTTCGACTGACAGGTTGAGAACCATTGCTATAGAGAAACATATTCCTTGTACCATGCATGCCTAGTTTTATCCCCATACTGGACACTCAGAGAGAAGAGTAGGTAGTCTCTTTCCTGATAAAACCCAGGCCCACATCCCCTGCAGGGATGTATAGAGAGTATTCTGTATTCTAGTCCCCACCTCCTACTCTGTCTGCTTCCAGCTCCCACAACATGCCACACTTTCATATCTGTCTTCATACCCAGGAAGGTGTGTTCCAAGTGTCTGCCAGGTGGGCTCTTGCTAATTCTCTCGCAGCATCTTTAATGTCAAGCTCCCTGTGAGGTGTTTTCTGACAAAGCCCACTGATTCTCATTGTTCGCAGCCTTCCTCTTCTTCAGCCTTCTGCATTCCTTTCTGTAGCAGCTTTGGTGCTTGGACCCACTGTGAAGCCACTGTGATCACTTGAGAACATTGACTAATGCAGAGTAGAAGTTTCCTAAACTGCTGAATAAACAAATGAACTAAAGCTCAACTATGATGTCAGTAATAGCCATAGACTTTCATTTTTTAAATTAGTTACCATCATTTGTGTATATGCGTGATATAGAGTCCACAATAGAGTCACTTTTCTCCTTTCATCTTTACATGTGTCCCACAGCAAATATCTTTACCCACCGAGCCATCTTGCCCACCCCCAACCCCATAGTACATTTTACTAACCCACTATAGAGATAATATTGGCTTAGGGGAGAGATGATAAAGAGGTGAGATCTGGCTGGAGTTAAGCTGACCAGGTATGAAGGATGAAGAAGAATTTAAGAATGACCAGCCAGGTAGCCATGGATAATGGATATTGCTTATTGAGATACCAAGAAGGATCTGAGGAGCAAGCTTGGGGTTAAGGCAGAGAGATATGAATTGCACTTGTAGACATTAGATTTGAGTTGTTTAAAAGATATCCAAGTGGAGACACCAGGGAGTCAAATGGGCGTAAGATATTAGATCAAAGAGAAGCAGTCTCAAATGGAGATAGGAACAAGGAAGCTGTTTGGTGTACAAATGGCATTCAGAATCACGGGGCCAGGCAGCCTCCAAGTGGGAAGATGTGTAGAAAATACAGTGGATGACTGAGTACTGGGCAGCCTAGATGACTGCTCAAAACGAAAATAATGAAGGGTTCTAGGGCCATTACTCAAAACAGACACAATCTAATGAATACATAATGAACTTCAGGGCCAACTCAGTCAAGATGACTTGTTTTGTTTTGTTTTTCAAGACAGGGTTTCTCTGTGTAACAGTCCTGACTGTCCTTTGTAGACCAGGCTGACCTTGAACTTAGAGATCCACTGGCCTCTGCTTCCCAAGTGCTGGGAGTAAAGGTGGCGCACAGTCCAGACAAGACATTGTGACCAGCGGGAAAAAGGAGAAGGCTGTGAATTTTGTGTCTGGGGGTGGGGGGTAGATTGATTAACTGTGATCAGATAGCCATGAGAGAATAGGAGTGTTCTGAAGAAGTGAACTCTCACTACGCTCTAGATAAAGCAGGCATTAGCTCTTGAGTGTTCCTCTGCGAAGGTAGGCAGTTATCTCTTGTGAAGAGTTGGAAGATCCTCAAAGGATAAGACACGAACACGGTCTTGTAAATTAACACAGAACTTTTCCAGTCCATTAACACTTTCTGGCAAGCCTCCTTTGTTTCTCTCTTGGGAAGAAATCAAAGCCAAGCAAATGCAGCACACATTTGATTTCACTATGGCTGATTGGCTTTCTTGCTCATTCATACTCATACCTCTCTGTCTAAATCTCTGCCACTCAAGGTTAAGGAAAAAAAATTAGAAAGTATAGCATTTGATCACTGATCTCTAAAAGCTCGAGGAGACATTTTTAATGCATCTGAAAAGTTGAATGATCGTGAAGACAAATCTAATAATTATAATAAGAGAAAATAGACTTAAGGGCTCAATGAATGGTGCTGACAGAGTAAGGGACAAGGGCCTAGAAGGGGGATGGTTCTCCCTCTCTGCACCTAAGTGGTCAGGGGAAGCTCTTGTATGCCTGTCTGATGAGGTGGTTGACCGCAGAGGAACAGAGTTCCAGTAAGGGGGAATGGCATCAGGTGGAATGGAGCTGCCTCAGACTTTTGCAGGAAGATGACAGTCAGATCTGCTGCCATCTGTCGGGGAGTGTAGGAAGGAGCCTGAAGCAGCCACAATGAATCAATGATACCAAGGAGAATCTGGTTCTCTTCTTCTTATTTATTTATTTTTTCTTTTCCTCTGCTCCTTCCTCATCTCTCTTTCTGATAATTCTCAGTGGAGGGCAGGATCCGAGTTCACTTCAGTGGAAGGATCTTGGCTATATTACCTCACTCTTAACTCTCATTTTGCCTTTGTCTTGAGTTGCATGGCATCTGAGTCTGAAGACCATTCTGGAGACCACGGGGATAGTCTATATGAAGCACTGGAAGAGCAAATGTATGCTAATATCTTCAAAAATTCTATTTTCATGCTACCCATATCAGAACCAACTCAATTCTTGCTCCCACCCTGCCATTTTAGGTCTATGTCTCCGCTCATGTTCTTCCCTTTGCATGGAATTTGTGATTCTGCTCATTCCAGAGGAGACACTATTGCTACCTAAGCCAGAAAGGCTCTGATGAACTCAGCTCTCGTACAACTTCCTGCACGGCTTTAACTGTGTGTCTCAGATCACTTGTATCGTTATTTAAGCATATATAACATTCTCCTTACAAGACTGAGAACTTTGTTCGGGCTGGGCTCATGACCTTGTAATAGCCGTGTTCCCACTGCTGGCTAGGCCACCTCAGCTGAGCGGATCACCACTGCTGTCTTTATATGCACGAAAGCTTGCCTGTCATTCTCCATCATGTGTGCTAATAGATAGAAGCAGTGACGTGGAGAATCCAACAGCCCCAGCGTTCCTGCTGTCGGCTTTGGAAGGCATCTCGATATTTCTGCTGCTGAATTACCTTGCCCGTGATATCTCCTCATCAGGCACACATTTGTAGACATTTGTATTTCGTGAGCATGCACCACCTGGGAAATGGAAATGCATGATCCAAAAGTCTGCTGATCACCAGGAACATCTAGTTTGGGGTTTTCCTTTGTCTAGGGATAACACATAAAGTGAATCATCCATCCCTAAATCACAGAACTGACTGTTTTGTTATCATTTCCTTTCTTAGCTTTCTATGCTTGAAACCCTCTGTAACAATTCATCAAGGACGTGCGACTCACCTGTCTATTGACATAACGTACTTCTGGTGATGGATCAGACGTGCTGTGTTTTGAATTGTTGCCAGGCTATTAAGTAATGATACCTTACATTTGTGTAATGATTAGTAATTTGTAAAAAGCCTTTATGTGTGTTATTAGTTTTATCTGCAGTGCAAAACTAAACAGCATGTCTCATTGTTCTGTTTGAGAAATGAAGAAATCAAGGTTTAGGAGAATGAAATGATTTCTCTGAGATCTTCAAGCTCCAAAGGGGTCACCGCCATGGCCTCTTGCTCCTGGGCTCCAGAGGTTTCCACTTGGCCATACTTCTTTAATGAGTTTCTCATTCTTTAACATTTTGTCTGGACTGGAAGGATAGCTCAACTGGTAAATTGTTTCCCCTCCCAAGCATGAGAACCCAAATTTCATCTCCAGAAGCTGTGTAAAAAATTTACCAGGCATGGTGGTGAACACTTGTGATCTTTGTGCTGGGGAAGCAGAGACAAGATCCCTGGGACTCACTGGTCAACCACGCTGGCCTAATTGGTGAAGTCCAGGCCTATGAGAGATTCAGTCTCAAAAGAAGTACAATCATTTCTCTGGATGACACTTGAAGTTGTTCTCTGGCCTCCAAGTGCATATGCATGCATGTGTATGCCTGTGTGACACACACACACACACACACACACACACACACACACACAAATGCATCTGAACATGCATGGGTGTGGACATACATACTCTTTCTCATATACACACACTAAAAAGAATAGTGTTTTTAAATTTACTTGAAAATTTCCAGATTCTTTATTTTCAACTGGTTGGTGAAACTTCATCCAGTTTACATATTTTCTTGGATTTTTTTTTTTATTTTGAACAGAATTGTCACATTAAATTCTTCTTTCTTTTATCACCTCTGCTCTCTGGATCACCTGTGGCTCTGCTTCTGTTGTTCCCTACTCCCCTGCCCACCACTCCTTGAGTTGGCCATCTGATTCTAGCTTTGAAGGTACCTGGTGTTTTTGAAAAACCTAAATGCTGAGTAGTGTATGGACTGTAGATGCTATAGTCTTTCTCAGGAGAGGCATAACTCTTTGCCAGCTACATAGGAAAAAAAATCTTAATCCAATTAAAAACTGAATGAAGTCCAAGCTAGATTTTGTCTTGATAAAGCATTAGTTTGGGTTCTCCTCTTTCTAGTCAGTACTAATTGAGAGCCTGGAGAGCTTACTGTATTCCTTCTATTGAAGGCCTTGAATTCTAGTTTTTTTTTCATACAAGGCTGCTTAAATAAACCAAATAACTCACCTTGTCTGCTTTCTATTTTTAAAATATTGTTTAATATATTCTTTTTTTTTTTTTTTTTTTTTTTTTTTTTTTTTTTTTTTTTTTTTTTTTAGTATAGACTTTCCACCGGTGATTATTTAGTTTCACTTCCTATAGAATTTAGTTTCACAGCTCTATAACTGACCTGAAGAAGTCCGTGGATGATAATCAGGGGACCTTCCAAGTCCACAGTTCTAACCCTGTCCTGTTCAAAGACTAAGCAGAACCCTCATGGCTTCTTTGTCCCCCTAAACCAATCCAGTGAACAAAGACTGAGTTCTCAGCTCATTGTGTGCCTAGAAGTGTCTCAGCCCAGATGAAGGGCCTCTCTAGAACATTCTAGAATATCTTCCCTTCTGCAGTCAGGTCTTCTCTGATCCTTTCTGCTTCATCAAGTCTCTGGTACCTTGAAACACTGGATGTTGTATTTTTATCCTGTCTTTCAGTTGTTCTCAGTGGATGTATTGATCCAGCACAAGCTCTCCCATCCTATCTGGATGTCAGGCATTTATGGTTAACACATGAGAGTCACAGGATTACAAGGGCAGTTCTTAGCCGGGGGTCTTGGTAGGTGGTCCAGTCAACTAGAGGCAAACTGCTTAAGGCTTTCCCCAGTCTCTGCCCAACCAGGAAGGAGGCAGGGAAATGGATGGGAGTGGAACAGGAGCCGGGAGGAAGGCATTCATTAGGCTGAGGAATGAGTGCTCCACAAACTCGGGAGGCCTTGATACTCCATCAGGCTTCTAATGATTTTGTCAGAGTGTTAATCCCCCGGGTGAGCAGCAGCATTTTGATATCAGCAAACAGATTGTGTTTCAGCCCAGATAACCCAATATGGAGTCCTGCATGTGAGTCGAAAATAATTCATCACGTTTTAATGGGATTGAGAGAGGCCAGTCAAGGACGATTTATGTTGGAAACAGGGTGATAGGGTTCAGAGCAGGAGTGTGACATGAGGGACAGGCCCCTGTGTGTGCCAAAAAGAAATGCGTTTACGTACGTGGGTGTGAAAGGGAGCCACCATGTGCATACTATTGCAGGCCTATGTTCTTCTGTCACTGACTCGATCCTGAATGGCCTGTTTGGATCAGGTTCGGGGAGTGCTAAGATAAAGAGGTTGACAGTTCTACTCTTCCAACCCTCCCCTGCTGCTAGTGGAGCTCACAGGTTGGTCACATAATGAAGAGCAGCAGTGCTAGGGTGAAGGGAGGCTCCGCCATCCTGGAGGCAGGAGACAGTGATCATCAGTACAGCAAGCTCATCCCAGCAAGCTCAGATGGGTTGGGCACAGGGCTATCCATGAGAAAGGAATGGGCTGAGGAAATGAACTTGCTGCAACATGCATATATATACTCATATCACGTGTACACATGACATACAACACACAAACACACCACACCACACCACACACACACATACACACACAACACATACATGACACACACCACATATAACACACACATATACATGAACCACCCCCCAACTCCCCACACTACACATACACCTACACTACACACTTACACACAAATACACATGCATCCTCAGCCCCCCAACCCAGCACACACTGGAATAGCAGGTGTTTGCATGGCCTGACCTCTGCTTGGTTTCTGTCTCTCTCATCTTGAATCTACTTGAATCCATTCTACAAATGTGATATGACTTGAACATGGTTTGGCCCCTTTGAAATTCATGCCGGAGTTTAAAGCATTAGACGTCTGTAGTGTTTAGAGACAGAGCCTAGGGATGTGGTAAGGATTATAAGAATGGTGTTCCCATGACTAAATCTTATGACTTTATCAGAAGAGTGGAACACACTGGCTTCCTGGGCTGCACCAGGAGAGGCTTCTGTTCCACCTTAGGATATCGACAGTAAGAAGGCTGCCACCAGATGTGACCCCTCAATCTTGGACCAGAACAGTGCACAGATAACTCTTGTCTTTACAAAGCACCAAGATGGATAGATCCCCGTTTTCCTCATATGTGGAGTTTAGACTTGTGTGTGTGTGTGTGTGTGTGTGTGTATGTGTATGCATGTGTGTGTGTGTATATATATTTATGTGTATATGAATGTTGTGTTTATGTGTGTGTATCATAAAGTATAATGGGGACCACGAGAGAGGGAAAATTTTAAGCAGAAGAAGGGAGGAAAAGATATATATATATATCATGAAACCTGGACTATTTGAGGGGAAGGAAAGAAGAGAACTAACAAGAGAGGATTTGGGGAAGAGGAAGGCTGTGGGGGGAGGGAAATGAATAACAATAAAGTATAATGAGGTGCATGTATGAAAATACTGTAATGGAACTCATTACTTTTTATGCTAACTTAAAAGTTAATAAAAAACAAAATAAAATAAATGACCTGGACCGTGGCATGATTATTAGCAACAGAAAACAGACTAAGAAAATGTGGAACCCGGGTTTTCTTCCTGAAACATGGACCCCACTGCTCACAGCCTGGGAACATCTTAGAGTTCCTGTAGCTGGTCAGATGCTTTTAGCCTGCTCAGTGTGCATGACCTGACCATACCCGGTGTCCTTCCTCCCTCACCTTCCTATGCACCTTCCCCCACCTGCTACTCCACACCCTGATTTCCTGGCTTCACACAGCCCCTCTCTGCTTCAGCGGACAACCAGCATTTTCCCTGCCTCATAACTTTGATCCTGATACCCTACCTGGCCTTCTGCGACATCATCACCTTACGCTATTCTAACCTTTCCTCAAGATTCAGGTCATATGTGACTCCTTTCTAGAAACTTCTGTGATGGCCAAAGACAAGGAGAATCATTTCCCCTTTAAACTACCTGATAGTTTTGTTTAGATATGTCAAGTGTCTCCAGCAGTTGTTTGTAGGAGGTTGCTCTCTCTGCTCATCAGAGCAGGCTCCTTCAAGTTAAAGGCACAGAGATTTGTTCATCTTTGAAGTCTCCATTGTAGCTCACAGGTAGCTTGGTCATTTCTTGTACTCAATATATATTTATTGATTAGATAAATAAATGAGTATTGAATGGGCTTTCCAAGGGTTTTGCTGTAGGTGCCTCTTCTTATAATTAAAGTTCTTTTTAAAAAGTCAATTTCAGGCGTGAAAAAATGACGTAAAATTTATGTGAGTTTTGAGAGGGATTGTAAAAGTGATCTAAGACTGTGTAGGTGGGTCTTGAGAGATGGCTCAAAAGCTAAGAGCACTAACCACTCTTCCAGGAGACCTGGGTTCGAATTCCAGCACCCAGTAGGCAGCTCACAACTGTCTGTAATTCCAAGACACCCACACAGACATACATGCAAGCATAATACCAATGTACATAAAATAATAAATTAATTAGAAAAAACGTGTGTAGGATATTTGTGTAGATAGAGAAATGCTTCTCTGTCTGTCATTGTTGACCCTGTACAGGTATAGCTGCCCTCAGAAGCCCTGGTCCTCAGGCAGAATTCTGTAAGTGATGGGTGATATTCAAGGGCAGTCTTTGTGTCCCTGAGGGATTAGCTTCTGGCCCCGTTCAGATACCAAAATTCCCACATGTTCAAGTAGTATATAGAAAATGACATATATTTGCATTTAACCTACACATGTCTTCTTGTATACTTTAAGCCGTCTCTAGATTATTTATAATCCTAATACAATGCAAATGCTATGTAAATAGATGTCACACTTCAATGTTTAGGAAATAATTATAAGAAAAACATCTGTGCATGTTTGGTTGGGATGCAAGTATGTTCCATGGTCAGTCACATCTGTGGAGGGCAGAGCACATGAATACAGAGAGTGGATACTAGATAAGAATGCTCATGCCTGCGGCAGGAGAGGTGGCTTATCTGTAAAAAGCTGAGTTTAGTTCCCAGGACCATGGAACTCACAAATGCCTGGAACTCCTGTTCCAAGGGGATCTGATACCTCTCTCTCTCTCTCTCTCTCACACACACACACACACACACACACACACACACACACACACACACACACACACTTGGGTATTGTCTATCTATGATGTTCTGCATGTCATGTTTGAAAGAGTCTTTTTGTTTGCACAGTTAGCTTTGCCACGTTCTCTTGCAACGTGCTTCAGACACATCTTACAAGGCTCAACCCTACTACCTTGCCCCCCCCTCCACAGTTTCAGGCTCTCATCAGCAAAGCCAACTGGATGTTGCAGGAACCTGTCTGCTGTCTGTACCTGTCTCTTTGTATTGCCAGAGTGAGGCAGAAGGTGAGCCCCCTGGCAGCCAGAGCCAAAACCCTGCACGTCATGGGGCTTGAACATTTAGAAACAACAGTTCTGCATGGAGAATAAGACCATGGTCAGAGTAGCCTGTACAGGCTGGAACAGGGCCATTGGTCTCAAACGGGGACAAAGCTTGGGACCTATGGCTTCTGCTTTCCAGTGGCTTTGCACCATCGGCTGTGTCTTGTCCCCTAAATTCCCCATCGGCCTAGATTTAACTTTCTCTTATTTTAGTTTCAGGCCATTTCTTTTGGTAATGGTGTCCCAAGCTGCCTGAAATAATTCTTGCCCTTCTTTTATGCAGCTCTGTCTCACATATTTATGGGAAGTTATCATATCCTCACAGGCCTCTGTTCTCTGGGTTGTACATATTATGTCCCTTTAACCTCCCTTTATAGGTCAAGCCTTCTAATTCCTTTAATCATTTTTATTACCTTCCTTTGTGTTCAGCCTCCCTCTTTGCCTTCTTTTAAGATCAATAAGGCCAAACTTCACAATGTGTTTCAAGAATGACCCAAGTGGGTGCAGTTGGGGACCCCTGCTATGGACACTCAGCTTCTTTCCCCCCGAATGATGCTCCTATGAAACTCCCTTGCTACCTTGACCTCTACTGTTCCCTTGTAATCACCCTGAACTTCTCCTTTGCATAGGCTGGGGTTGGAGCATGCTTTTCTTCTTTGTGGCCCAATCCTCAGGCTTGGGAAAAGGCACAGGAGACACTGAGGGGCTCAGAAATGAAGGCTCAGAAGATTCGGGATAGAAGGAGGAAGCAAATGTCTAGGATATGCCAGGCACCATTTGAGACAGAGTTCAGTGAGTTACTGCCCCTCCTTTCAGTTAAGGAAGCTACGACTCGAATAGTTAAATAACTTTCTCCGGAACAGATATCTAATAAATGGCACAGGAGGGATTCGAACACAGACTGTGACATGACCCCAAACATCCTTCCTTTCCACTCTCTGCAGCCTTCTTTGAGGTAGGAGGAGAGTCTTTTGGCAGGAGCAGCTGAGCTCCGCACAGTGGGCAAGTGAAGGCGTTCATGCTTCCCTCCTCCCCATAGGGCCCAGATCCAGGAACCAGTAGCTTTCTTCTTACATAGCCTGGTCTGAAAAATAATTTCCCATGCTTTGATCTAAGCACTTCTCCCTTTAACCTGTCTGAACTCAGCTTATTTCCTGGCTTGTGAGTTGTGGGGCTTGTGTGCCTACAAATCCCATCAGCGGCCTGAAGAGGTATATTTAGGTTTACTGTTTAAATGTGCCCAGCTCCTGAGCAGGAGTAAGCTTCTATTGTAAGCATGTTCCCACCTGTTACAGTGCCCCAACCTTTTCTTACCCACTCTCCATCAGGGATAAAGTGAGGGCGCTTTCCTGTGAAGCACACATATGTGGTTAGTTTCATGATAACAAAGTCCCCCATCCTCTCTCTTTCTGTGCGAGCAATGTAGTGGCACGGGGCTAGGATTTGACAGCTGAGCCATTAAATAAAGCAGAATGGCCAGGTTTCAGTGGCAATGGCTTGATTAGCTAGCTGTCTTTGTTGCCTCTCAGTTGGGGCAGGGCGGCATCTACCACTGTTCTGTTGTCTTCTGCCTACCCTGGCATAAATACTAAGGAATACCTGTCATAAAATGCCAGGGAAGGACTTGGTTTGCCCACAGGAGCTGTGGCAGCATCTATGATACTCTGTAGGAGGCCAGAGAGTGGCCAGCCCACCAGCTCTGGGAAAAGATTCCCAAGCTTTGCTTCTCATATCCCCCTCCTTCACACCAGGGTACCAACTGTAGTCATTGTACTGGTCTTTGTGCTGGATACTGGGGACATAGAGTGGAATAAGAGATGGAGCTATGTCCAAAGGGTGGACCTAAGAGCCTTGGGCAGCAGTGCTGGAGAGAGAAATGGCTTTTGAGAGATATGTAGATAGTGTTGAGTTTAAGAATTGGCCATATGAACCAGAAGACTGCTCCTTCTGGTTCTGGGGAAGGACAAGGAGATGAATCTGGAGAGGAAGCCAGACCACATTTCATGTGTGCTACCGCAGGGAACCTGAACCTTATTTTGGAATAACAGGAGACTAGCTACTAAAGAGGGGCTTCCAGGAAAGAGGGCACCTCAGCAATTTGTATGCTAGATGAATCAGCCAATGGTAAAATGGAGGTCACATTTGAGGGGAATAGAATTTTAAACAGAAAACAATTAAGATGCTTTTGGGATAGCCCATCAATCTGCCCACCCACTCATCCACCCACTGATAGCTTCAATGAATGTCTGTTGAGTGGGCCATAACGTGTGTTGGGAACTTCCTTGGTCACAGAAATATGTAAGAAAGCCTTGGACCTCCAACGCTGACAGAGGAGAGGTGAAGAAGCCATGGAGCAGGTGGAGGAAGGAGAGGAGCTGGAGGGTCCTCTGGCTCCCACAATAGCAGGATCTGGTCCTTGTGCTGACAGGAAGGTCAATCCCTGTTGGATAATCCAGAGTCTGGGTCAAGAGGGGCTTCCTTGTCGTCTTTAGTATCCCTATGGGATATGGGAGCTAAGGAGAAGCAGTGTGCTTATGAGACTGACAAGGTGGCCAGGATCTTCCCCGTCTCTGCCCCAATACTCTCATGCCCTTCTGTAATCTCTGGAGCTGCCTCTGGCTGCTGGAATGGCTCTCCACTGAGATGGTCACTGAGTGGGGCACCATGGGTGAGTGTAGCTATGATGACTGCCACAGCTTCCTACGGATGTTTCAACAAGACAGCGGCAGGCTGCTGATGGAGAGGTCTGGAGCGGGAGGCAGTTTTTGGGCTGTGAGAGAGTTAGCTGGGCATCATCAGCAAGAGGAAGCTTGAGTACAGCCTGAAGAAGTGGGAACAGTAGCTGCAAGCCAAGCCACCTTGCTGCTTCCACTCTTCACGTACTGTGACCTCCTGGGTTCCTTCCCCCTCCTCCGAGCCTTAGGAGCCCTCACCTATAAAATGAAATCAGACCAGATCAGTGGTCCAAACTTATTTCTAGTGGTTAAATGTTTTGTTTTGTTTTGTTTTTTCAAATAAAAATCACAGGAGGAATTCTCAGCTCTAAAAGGTTGAGCATCTCAGGGGAAAGCAGAGCATCTGGGACTTGCTGACCGGGCTCCACTGTCTACCTTCCCTCTCTGCTCCCAGCTGTGGCTAATGGGGCTTCGGGTACCAGAGGTGGCGATGACAACATCGTAGACTCATCTGTGGATGTGGGAGCAGGCAGGGCCTCCTACTGTTCCACCTGCCAAAGCCCTTAGCACTTCCATCCTTCTAGAGTCTAATTAAAACCCCAGCCCTTTAATTTGTTTCCCTTTGAAAAAGAAAGGAGAGAAGCAGCAACACGGGCCATAAAACACTGTAGCCTGTGACTGGTCTCCATTAGCTCCTGCAGTTCTGGCTCCTTCCAGGTTTCCATCCTCCTGCTTCATCACGGGAACTCCGTTATTGCCTTTTCCCCTTCAGAGCATTTAAGAAGATTTAAAAAAAAAATTTCAGAGCCTCAGCTGAAGCCAGGCCTGATGCTTTCTCATTCGGTTTAAGGCCGATGTGTCTGATGGTCATACTCCGAAGGAAGGGACCTCAAGGCACTCCAGGACTCAGTCTGGGAGCTCCGAGGCTCAAGAAGGTGAGCCAGGTTCACACTCATCAGCAGGCTAGTTCCTAGCTGTGTGCATTGCTTCTGGCTTTCCCTCTCTGCCCTGGGTGAGGTGTTGAATGTGGGCCAAGGGCTGTCAGCAACTTCTAGCAGGTATGTATCCTTTCTGACATGGTCATCTACAAAGTTCACATTCCAGAGCTGAGCGACAGAGTTGTGGAAAAAGAACATCTCGTAATATTTTAAGCAAGTGTTTGGTTTTGTGTAAGACTATGTTTGTTGCTATCCTCGGCTGTGTGTGGCCATGGACCTCAGGTTGGGCATACCTTTGGAAGCCAAAATGCCCCTGATTATGGTTCCTCATAGAGCCATTCTGCCATCTTCATTCCAGCCTTCCGTGGTGCCAATCTGTCTCCTACACAGTTCTGACCTCGCCTCTGGCCTGTGTCACTTGCCTCTGTCTTTGAAGGGTTTTCTGTGGCTTGCTGAAGATGTACTTTGGACTCGGGTTCTGGGGAGAGTCTCTGTAATCCCCAAGGAGCTGGGAGAACCTTCTTTGCATACCTAGGCATCTGCTTTTCAGCAGCAAAGGCACTCGAGGCCATGCTTGCTAGGATTTTCATTTATGTGGGAGAGAGAGAGAGGAGAGAGAGAGGTCAATCTGTGGGGTCTGGTCATCCAGCCTGGAAAGCCATCACTGGCAGGAGGCGGGGACAGCTAGGCTGTCACTGCCTTGTTAGCTTGGCCGAAGCTTTGAGTTGAACTGAAGCAAGCTGCAGGAGGCTGACACCCTCATGACCCAGGTGAGCTGCAGTGTCATTAGCAGAATAAACTGGCTGTATACTGATCAGCTTTGCAGAAGCCTGGCAGGTTGGCGAATGGAGCCAGCACATGAGCTCCACGCATCTAGCATTTGGAGGCGACAGCATCAACATAGATTCTAAAGACCTCAGGCCACTCACAGAGATCTTTTCTGTGGGCCAGAAGAAGCAGAGTCCTAGACTCTCATAAGTCTCTCCTCAGGGGCTAGGGGCCTTTTCTCTGACAATGATTTCCCCACCTAGTGGAGGAGTCTGGGTTGTCTGTCTTAGCAAAAGGGTGCAGGGGCACAAGTGCCTCAGACTTGTCTTAGAAGTGACAGTAGAACTAACTAGCACTAATTGACTGTTGATGCTGCAGGCTAATGAACCCTGGGAGTGCAGAGAGAACGGAGGAAGCTCTGCAGGCGCCAAGGCTGAGCACATCTGTGCCAAAGCATGTCTGCCCCAGTGGCAACCACGGACCTCAGTGTCATGCACTGAACGGTACAGTGGGAAACCTAGAGCGTTGGGCCAAAAAGAAGACCCGGACTAAGGAGTGCCAGTCCACTCAGTTTACAGGGGGAGGAAACTGAGGCCCAGAAAGGATGGAAATGTCCTTCTTTAATACACAAAGGTGATTGATGTTGGAGTCAAGGTCGGTGGTGGAGTTCAGGAAAGCCAATGTCTGGCTGGTGTGTGGTGACCTATGTGATGGTCCATCTTGGCTTGACATTTTAAGGACCTAGTGACAGGTATTCCAGTGTGTTTGAGTAAAAGTGACCAGAAAGGAACTGCTCTCCTGTGCCTGGACTCTCAGAGATAGCTGCTCAACAGAGGTGCAGTCTGGTGACGTTTTGAGCAAGATTGTTGTGGCGAGAAATGTCCAGGGAGAAGCAATGGCGGAGGAAGGGGCCTTAGAGCTGACATCGCACGAGGCCCAAGGTCAGGCTGTGGAGGTTGGAGAGGTGACTTGGAGCCTGTGTCTGCCGTGGAGAACAGGCACAGTCTGGGGAACAGTGGGCGTTAACGCAGATGGAGACAGTGGCTTCCAGATGTGTGTTTTTGGAGAGAACAGAGGTGGTTCAATGCTGGAAAGTCTAGGGGCTATCAGGGTCTGGTCACAGCAAGGATGGCAGGGAAGAGCAGGGAAGGGAAAGGAGGGGCTGAGGACAGCTCCCATCCCACAGTGCCAATCCAGACTCTGCTCTTGTACCGTCTTTGCCACTTGCCTTCCCCACTCCCAGTTGTCCGAAGTCTGTAGACAGCTTGAGGCCCAGCTCCCTTACTTTAAAGACCACAGGAGGAGGTAGGGCTGTGGTATGATGGTCCCACATCTCGCACCCCGAGGTCAGATTCTCATGCACTGTCATGGCTGCCATACCCCATTAAAGTCCCCTTCTCTCCCAAACTACTTCTCTTTGCCTTCCCGATTGCTCCACTCACCCAGAGCCATCTTGCCTTGTGGTTTAACATAGATCAAGCAGCCAGTGTGCTGTTGAAGAAGCGACTGTTAGAGCCATAGGGGAGCTGTGTTGACTGCGGGAACCTTGACGGACAGCCAGAGGCAGCTCTCATTCCTGCTCATGACACCTGTAGCCAATGCGTATGGGATAGGGAAGTGAACTCTCCCCTTTTAACATTTGCACAGCAGAGCCATGGAGCACTCAAAGTGCACAGTCCCTGTGTGTTGGGCCTCTATACACTCTCTGGGTATGGTTTATATTGGCCCTGTGGATGGCTTTGTGGTTCTTTATCTTTTCTGAGAAGGGCTGGTCCAAAATGGTTTCTGTGGAGGGTCTCAGCTCTTCCCTGCCCCTTCTCACACCTGCCTCCACCCCTCCCCTGACTCCCTCTTGTCCAAAGCCACAGTCTCTCTCTTTCATGATCCAGAAACTAGGGGTGGGGTGGGGCGGTCTCCGTGAGCTGTAGTATAAATCCATAAATTAAGATAATCCCCTTCCTGCAGTACAAAATCAGAGGCAATCAGTTCTAGAAAGACTGCCTGCCTGTGGGGCAACCCCAGTCCCCTACTGGTTCTTACACCTGAGATTTCCTGTTGCCATGACACTATCGCGAGACCAGCAGCTGCTTCCTTCCTTTACAGCTGCATGTGGCCCTCTCTGACCAGGTACCTAAGGCAGATCAGCCACCAGACCCTGTGAGTGTGGAAAGGAAACATGGAAAGTCCCAGCACACGAATTCATCATCTCCTTTTGTCCCTGTAAGTCCTACCTAGGATGTGTTTATAAGCTGAGAAAATGGGGTGCGGAGAGGCAGCACAGCTAGGGGCTTTTATAAATCAGTGTTGGCCAATAGGACTTTCTGTCATGGTGGAAATGTCTGCTTCAGGCAGTATTGGCCCACACACAGCCGTGCAGCAATGAATGCAAAGGGCACAACCTAGCTGACTTTTTAACTGTATTTTGACTTACTTTAAAAAGTCAGCCGTGCCTAGTGGCCATCTCCGTGGACAGCATCGTTAATTCCTAGTAGTCAAATCTATATTTCAAGCCAAGTCTTCCGAATCAAAGCCTGTCTCTTCCAGTCTTCCCTCTGCTCCTCAGGAAGGCTGTGGAACGTTACAAAGGGAGGTGGGTTGGCTCGTGCAGATGAGACTTCAGAGAGTCGAGTCAGAGGTGATGATGTGTAAGGCCCGGTATCCCATCTCAAATTCTGGTCTTTATTAGCTAGTTTGCAAGTCCTTCAACATGTCTGATACCTTCTCCCTCTATCGTCAGCCCAGGGTGTGAGGTGAGGGGACAGAGGAGGAGAGAGGAGCGGTGCCTAGATTGGTGGCCACCTATAAATCCTGCTCCTTGTATGTTTCCCTAAACACTTCAAACCCTCTGAAATATTGTTATTATAAACTTCCTGTAGGCTTGGAATGTATCTGCCATTATTGTCAGTATTTCAGTTATGTCTGTGTCCTGTCTTCTTCCTGCAGGTGAATGATGACACGTTCTATTTCCTATTCCTGGTGAGGATGGGATGCGATGGTATAAAAGATTATTCTTGTAACACCAGAGTCTGGAATGACGTTTGGAAAGCTGTAGGACTGTGATAAAAGGCTGTTTAATAACTGAGCGGTTGAAGTTAGAATCACACAGTCTCTGTTCAGGTTTCAGAGTTTCTGCCCACACTATGTCTGTAGCCAAGGGCAAAATGCAGAGCTGCTTGAGACCCAATTTGTTCATCGGTCAAGTGTGAGACTGTACTTTTGTGTTCTCAGGAGGACTGAATGAGATAATGGCTGTAGACATCTTTGCACGGTCATGGATGCTCATTACATGAGAGTGTTTCTTACATCGCTTCTTCTGATGTGCAATTGGCTTATTCTTCTCTGGACTGTGGTCCTCTAAGTGGGAGTGGGGTGTTGTACCATCGATGCACTCCATTGTGCTTACACAGCATCCTGAATAGAGCAGATTCCCGGGAATGTATTAGATTTATTGTTTGCTGGATACCTCTGGCCCCAGCTCAGGAGATACAATGGAATGAGACATGGCCTAGGGCTACTAGGAAGCATTTGTGGGTGCTCGAGCTTAGCCGAGTCATGACTTTAGCTCAGGTAAGAAGTCTGCTGGCAATCTTCAGACAATCTCACTGCTTTTCTCAGGGGGGATCCAAGTTCTTGAGATTGCAGAGCTGTCCTGTCTCATCTTTGAGCTGGAAGAGAAGCCCCTTTTGTCTACATATTTACTATGCGGGGGCATTGCATGGTATGGGGCAGGTGTGCAATATAGGGCAGGTGTGTGGTATGTAACAGGTATGCAGTATAGGGCAGGTGTGTGGTATGGGGCAGGTATGCGGTATAGAGCAGGTGTAGTGTGTGGTAAGTGTGTGATATGGGCCAAGTGTGTGATATAGGGCAGGTGTGTGGTGTGGGGGAGGTGCATAGTATGGGGCAGGTGTGCAGAAATAGGACAGGTGTGTAGTATAGGGCAGGTGTGTGGTGTGGGGCAGGTGTGTGGTGTGGGGCAGGTGTGTGGTGTGGGGCAGGTGTGTGGTGTGGGGCAGGTGTGGTGTGGGGCAAGTGTGTGATATGGGGTAGGATATTTTGGATAGAAGAATGTTCACAGATGAGAATGTGAAGCAAGAGTTTAGAACAGGAACCTGCAGCCCTGTTTTGGTAAAGGACCAAAGAGTAGACAGTTTATATCTATGGATCCCACTATCTCCATGACTTCAACCATAGGTCGCATGCGAACTGCCCAGCAGGACTGTGCTGCAGCAGAGAGTAACCACACTTTTAAAGCCACCCCGACACCACTGTTGAAGAGATCTTCCTTTCCCCAATGTGTTAAGTATCCTGGCATTCTTGTGACGATCATTTGACTATTGACCTTGGATTCCCAAATCTATACTAATGATTTGCTTGTTAGCCTGTTGCCAGTGCCATACAGCTTTGTCACTGTGGTTTTGCAATTAGTTTTTAAATAAAAAAGTGAGAGTTATTTAACTTTCATCTTTTTCTTTTTTGCCTATGCAGGTTCCCTTTCAATTCTATATGAATTAGAAAATCATATTTACCATTTCCATTTTTAAATGGCAGGTTTTTATGTGCTCATGTATGCATGCTTGAGGTGAGAGGCTGATGCTCTGTGTCTTCCTCAATAACTCTCCATTGTATCTTTTGAGATAGTCTCTCATTGAACCTGGAGCCCACTAATTTGTTCAGACTTTCTCACGCCCTAGGGATCTTTCTGTCCAGCCCTCCCATGTTCTGCCATTATAGGTGCATGGGGCTGTCACTGAGTTTTTACTTGGGTGATGGGGATCTGAACTCAGGTCCTCAAGCTTTCATGCCACTCACTTTATGACTGAACCATTTTCTCAGCCCCACCCTTGGGACTTCAGTAGGGTCTGTGCTGGACCAGTTTAGAGAGCATTGTCGTTAACAACATCAATTCTTCTGAGCAGAGAACCTGGGATTTCTCCCAGTTTGGACAGGTTTCATTTTCTTGTCTGAGACAGAATCCCATTCTGTAGCCCAGGGTTGTCGCTGTCTCATGGTAATCTTCCTCCCCTGACTTTCCAAGTGCCAGGACTATAGACACGAGCCTCTTCTTCACCTTGTGACCAGGCCTTTATTTCCTTTCAGCACTGTTTGCAGGTGTGGAGTGTTTTACCTTTTGGTTTAATTACTTCCTGGATATTTGATTATTTTTAATGCTATTATAAGTGGACATGCTTTCTTAATTTTAGTCTCAGATCATTCATTGACAGTATCTAGAAAACCACTGTGTGTGTCTCTCTCTGTGTGTCTGTGTGTGTGTATGTGTGTCTCTGTGTTATATCCTACAGCTTTGCTGAGTTTGCTTCTTAGTACTCATAATCTTTTGGTTGATTATTTGGAATTTAATATATATATATATATATATATATATATATATATATAATGTTTATTACTGTTAGTTGATGTGTTCATGGCTTTTCTTCTTGCTGTGACATAATACCTGATGAAAGCAGCTATTCATGAAGTGCCTCGTTTGGTTCAGGGTTTGTGGGGTTTGTCCTCAAGGTGCGGAAGGTGAGGTAGGCAGAGCCCGAGGCAGGTGGTAGGTACCATTTTTTCTCCATTCAGGAAGTAATGGCATGGAAGCTAGTGCTCAGTGGGCTTCACCCTACCCTTTTTATTCACTCTGGAATCCCAGCTCATGGCATGCTGCCACCTATGTTCAGGGTGAGCCTTCCTTCCTCAATTAAATCTCCCTAGAAACTCCATCATAGACTTGCCCAGAGGTGTGTCTCCTAAGTGGTTCTGAGTCTAGTCAAGTCACAGTGAATGTGAAAGGTGACTCTCAGCATTTAGTTACTGTAACAAATACTTAAACAATCACCTTATGAAGAGGAAAGGTTTGCCTGGGTTCATAACGTGAGGGGTTTCAGCCCATGGATCTGCCAGACCTAGTTTTTGCAGGCATACCCTTTCCAGGCACATCCTTGGTGGCTTGAAGCCTTCCCAGTAGGCACCAGCTCATCAAATCCCTCTTCCTTCCAATAGCGCCAAACCGAGGACTATCCCTTTAGCACACAGGTCTTTGGAGTGCATTGCAGATCAAACACACTAGTGAATTCTTATTTTTTTTTGCCTAAAGCAAGGTCACCAAAGCAAAAGTTAAGAGAGTTCCCATTAACTTAAAACCTCTGTGTAGCAAAAGCCATTATCCAGGAAGTGTAAATAAAACCTACAGAATGGAAGAAAATATTTGCAACCATATAGTTGGTAAAGCTTTGAGAATCAGAATATGTAAAGAGCCCATACGACTCAACTACAGAAAGCTAAACGCTCCAGTTATAACGGAATGTTGATTTGAATAGACATTTTTCTAAATAAGATAGCCAAATGGCCAAGGAGCACCCGAGAAAATGTTCAGTTTCATTGATCCTTAAGGAAATGCAAATCAAAACTGTAACCAGATAACCACTTTATGCTCACCAGGACAATTGCCTAGCAAGAGTAAAGACTAAAATTAAAAATACCCAGCAAAGTAGCAGGTGTTAGAAGGGGCGTGCAGAAGCGGGGATTTTATTCTTTTGCTGGTGGGAAGGTAAAGTGGTGTAGCCACTGTGAAAAATGGCTTGCTAACTCCTCCAAAAGCTAAACATGTAATTACCAGATGGGCCAGCAACTAGTTCCTTACTCTCTAGGAGAAGCAAAACCAGCTGTCCATACAGAAACTTATACAAGCATTTAACGTGGCATTATCCAGAACAGGCAAAGCATGGGGAAATCCCAAATGTCAGTCACCAGATGAATGCATGAGCAGCTGCAGTCGACCCATAGACTAGAGAGTTATTTAAGTATAAGAAGTAAATGCATAGACTGAAGCTAGGACTCTGGTGAACCTCAAAAACACATTAGAGAAGGGAAACCACAAAGGTATATATTCTGTGGGATGCCTTTGTGTGAAACATACAGAATAGGTAAGTCCTAGAGAGAGAAAGCAGATTAGTGGTTGCCAGGGGTGGTGGGAGGGGGCATGGAGAGTGATCACTTAAAGGGCATGGGAAGGTTTTAAAGCTAGAGGGGACATGGTAGCCACACAACATGCCACCCATGCACTCAGTGCTGCCGAATCTAAAATATGCAGCATTACATTACAAAAATTAAAAAATAATGTTTCAATCAAAACTAAATCGGGCCAGTGAGATAACTCAGCAGGAAAAGGCTGCCAGACCTGGTGACCTGAATTCCATCCTGGGACTCATGTGGCAGTAGAGAATTGACTGCTGCCAATTGTCCTCTGGACTTCACATGCATGTTGTGCCACGATGTGACACTCCCCTGCCCTTGGCATGTACAAACAAGCAATAGATCAATCAATCAATCAACCAATCAATCAGAGGATGACTATCAGGAAAGCACTTCCTATGACAGTATGAGGGTCTGAGTCTAGAATAAAAGAGCTGAAGTAGTGATGTTCACCTGTAATCCTAGCGCTGAGAACGTGGTGGAGATGGGCTGATCCCTGGAGCTCATTGGCCAGCCAGGCTAGCTGAATCCATGACCTCCAAGGTCAGTGAAAGACTTAGTCTCAAAAGATAAAATAGGGTGGGGAAGGATTGAGGAATTACTTGACATCAACCTCAAGTCTCCACATGCATGCACACATACATATGCATGCATACATGTGCACATACCCACATGAACACATACATATATCACATATACAGCACCCCTCCACATTTTGTGCCCCCCCAACAATCAAACAGATGGTGTGATTTGGCCTGTGTCCTGTAGGTTTCTTTTGCTTTGTTTTGTTTTATTTTGTTTTACTTTCACAATAGTGTTTTTCAACCCACAAGCCAAGACCTGTTAGTGTCTAAAGACTTAAATTAGTTTGGGGTCACAACCAGCAATTTTAGAAAAGTAGGGGGCAGTAGAATAGAGCACATGAGTGCAGTCTTAGGCAGTACAGTGTTTGTGGGGATTTTATATATACCTACAGGAATGGGCACCCTGTGACACACACCACTCTGTATGGGTCATGGCCCTTGCAAACTTGAAAGGCATGTTATATGTAGTCCTGTGACCTGTTTTTAGCCTGGGTTAAACTCAGTGCCAAAGCCTAAAGACAAGCTATATTTCTCACTTAGTTTTCAGTGGAGGTCTCCAGTTTTACTGGAGCATCCAGGCTTCGATTTGCTTTCGGTCTTTGCCTCCGTGAGACCTGCAGGACATTCTCACAATCCCAGAGGTCTCCTTCTCAGTGTCCAGCCTTCCTGAAGTTTCCCCGAGTCCCATGGACACTCATTAGCCGCCATGACAGGTTTACTTGGTATCTGCTTGGGGAGACACAAAGCCTCTTCCACTGTGTCTGCAGGAGTCTTGTTTTCTGTCCTGTAATTCAGAAAGCACCAAGAACTCTAGGCCAAGGAGTCCAATTTATGGCTCATGAGTCACATGTGGACCGTGATTAGAATAAACAGAGCCCAACACAAAATCATGAGCTCATTGAAAACATTGAGATACTTTTTTTTGTCTGTACTATTTGTAACTTGATTATGTGGTTGATTCTAGAATATGAACTTTTTAAATGATAATGCCATGTAGCAGTGTCACACAAAATAGATGTATGTATGCATGCATGACATTATGCTCTTACAACCTGCAAGACACTCCTGTTGACTGACCTTACGTTCTGCAGAGACTTCTTGGTAATGTTTCTACTGCTAGTTATAACCCTCTGGCTGCCCTGTGTAGAGGAAATGCCCTCTCTGGCCAACATTTGCTCCCAGTTATTATCTCCTGGCTCAATGGGCCTCACATTGTACCCAGTACTCTTAATCCTAGCTCCCATACTTCTCTTATCACGATTGGTTAGTTGGCTTGCATAGATTTGAATGGGAATACATACCTGTGGATGTAGATGAAGAGGGAGGAAACCCTTCTCAGGCTTGCCTGCCCTTGGTCTGTCCCTTTCTTCAGGCCTGGAGGCCTCACATGGAGCTTGTAGAGAAGCCACAGAGGGGAACCCATGTGCTGGACAGCTGTACTGTCGATGTGTGGTGTGCTTTGAGAATTTAAACTGTGGAACATCCCCAAAAGGCATGTGGTTGATTCTCATCCCACAGACTGCTCAACCTGCTGTGGCCCATGTCACATAGGACACATAGGCTGCCTGTTCCATGCAGTGTCAGAGAGCCTGGGAAATTGTGTCTGGAGGTGGCAGTAGCCCCCCCCCCTTCCTGGGTCCCCATCAGCCCCACCAGTCTCCTGATTTCAGGTCTCTTTCTATAGGCGCATGCTCCTGGGTGGCCCTGTCTCCTCTCAGTACTGTCCTTTGTTGATATCACCACGTTGTACCGGGCGTTGACATCTGCATCACAGTGCTGTCATCTGACAGTGATGGGTCTCATGAAAGGAATCTGCATCTACTGATCTGCTCTGACTCTGGCAAGGATCCTAGAGCACCTGTGTGCTCCTGGGACAGACTTGCAGAGCCTTTTGTCTTTGTCAGCACTGAGCCACCAGGCTGCAGGGAGCTGTCAGGAGAAGGCTCTCAGAGGGGTCCTGCAGAGTGAGGTCCATTTGCAGAAACCTGGAGACAGGGAAGGGAAGGAGGTAGAGATGAAAGGAGACCTTAGGGAATGGAAGGTCCCTTGGTCCATGAGCTAGACTTCACGCCCTGGGAGCCAGCACTGCAAGGACGGTCTGAACCTGCTATCTTTTGCCTGAGATCCACTGCTCTTTCCAGCAGCCTGCAAGCACAGGCATTCTACTGGAGAGGAAGTACCTGCCACAGTGGCTGATTCCACCTGGATCTTTGTCTCCAGGAGGATTCATACTGTTTTCTTTCTCAGTGGGACCTTGTGGCTCTCTCACTGAGAGCCTCCCTTTGGTGGCAGGCTGGCAAGTGTTAAGTGAGGGTGACCCAGAGGCTTGGCTTTGGTGCATAGTCAATTCAGTTATCTTTATAACAGAGCAAAAATCCATCCCAAAATGTCATGGCTTAACAACAGTTGCCTGTGCTTTAGTTTGCAAATCTTTAGTGTGTTGAAGTTTGGTGGGGGAGGCTCGAGGGACATCTAGGCCACACCCATAGAGTACCAGTTGGGAATGGTTGGAAGAACTCCTTCAAGATAGCGCACTTGTACAGCTGGTAGAAGGGCTGGCTATGGGCTGGAGTCTCTGTTGGAACCAGGGCCTGTGACATTCTCCATATGGCTTTGTGGCAGTTTCCAGGCTGAGCTGGAGAAACTCAAATGACCTATCAGAATTGGGCCTTGCCTCTTAGGATTGAGCTAGCAGGAGTCATGTGGGATCATCTAGGTCAGGGATGTCCATCCTTATTTCTTTTATATATAATTAAGGGATTTTATTATTTATATCCATGTGTATGTGTGTGTGTGTGTGTGCATGCGTGTGTGTGTGTACAGATACATATGCATCACATGTATGTGGAAGCCAGAGGACAAACTCAGACGTAATCCTCAAGATGCCATCTATCTCCTTCGAAGCAGTGTCTCTCACTGGTCCAGAGCTTACCAACTCAGCTAGGCTGCCTGCTTAGTAAGCCGCAGATCTGTGTCTACTTCCCTCCTGTTGAGATTGTAAGCAAATGCCACGCAGCCAACATTTTTGTATGGCTCTGGGAATCTGAACTCAGGACCTCATGTTTGTGGGGCAAGCCCTTTATTGATTGAATTATCTCCCCAGTCCAATATTGTCCAACCTTTTGACATTACAATATCTGCAAAGCTCATGCTTCAGCATTACAGGTTATAAAACACATCATAGAATGCTTTAAGTTAGTTCAAGATTTTGTATTGGGCAAGACTTGCAGCTCCATTATAGATCTAAAAGGAGGAGCCACAGGCCCAACTTATTAGTGACTGGTGCAGACCATAAGTCACACCATAAGAAGATTACAGGGCTGGGTGATGGCATTGTGTATATTCGGAGAAAATACAGCCAATGTAGAAGAATAGCTATATTTGGATGCCATCATGCACCCCTAAGGGTCTTTTTTCTTTTCTTTTTTCTTTTTCTTTTTCCTTTTTTGAGTGGACATAGACACACTGATGAGAAGCTGAGGAATGGATTTTCCTACAGGCACAAGAAAGGGTCCTAACCTGGGATACTTGATTTATTTCTGCTCTGTGTGTGGGGAAGTAGCCAGGCTTTTGATTTGCTACCTTGACATATGAAAAGGAGCCTTTGTGGGGAAAGCCCTAGATGGAGTTGTGTTTGCTAATGTCTCCTCTTCCCATCCTCTGCTCAGTTCAAGCACACACCACAATGATGGCGAATACTCATAGGGGAGGATGGCTGGGAAAAAGATCTCTCTCCTGGGCAGCCTGGCAGAGACAGGATACACACAGAGCTTTGAGGTGTTGACCCGGCAGCCGGTAGGTTGGCTGGTGTGGATTGTTTTCAGTTTCAATCTCCAGGGCCACATCGGGGAAGATGCCCTCAGCTTGGTGCTCCTGAAGGGAACACAAGCAGGCTCTGGAGGCAGCTGCTTCTTGTGGTAATGAAGCTGCCCCGCGAAAGGTTAATTGTCTTCAGCTGTGTGGGGCTGCAAGCAGTTGCTGAGCTCTGCTGTCGGATTTTGCAACAGCTTTTCCTTTGCTGGTACCTGCTGCTGGGCATGGGGTGGGGTGCAAAGACTGCTGTTCACAGATGTTCCTCTCCCACCCACTGCCCCACTGTGCACCTGTGGGACTTCCGCAAGCCAGCTGACTCCTTGCTAATGGCCGAGAGCCTGAAAACTCCAGGTTGTCACCTTTACCGTTTCAGCCTGTGGACATTTATAAAACCCAAGAGCTTGGGGACAGACTGTAGGCAGGAGGTATATAAATAGTCCTCTGGAGAGAGAGCCCACCAGCTCGGGAATTCAATTCTTCCTAAGCCACTGTTTTCAAAGGAAGGCCCAAGGATCCCTATTCAGCATCTTACCTAGAGGACTTATTAAACATGCAGACTTCAGGCCGACTGAGTCGCCAATGTCTGAGTCAGTTCTCTGCATTTTAACAAGCGCCCTGGAGTTTGAAGCTCAGTTCTCATCCCATGGAGCACGCTTCCCTTTGTCTCTCTGGAGAACCTCCTTCATGACATCAGTTGTATTTGATGCTGGAGATGTAAGGATAAATAAGACAAGGTATCAGCCAGGGACAAGATAATTGTTTCCAGCGATTCTTGCACTAAACTTTATTTTCTGGAAAAAAGAAATGTACATGTGTGCATTCGAGTGTGTGTGTGTGTGTGTGTGTGTGTGTGTGTGTGTGTGTGTGTGTTTGTAGGGGTGGTGGTAGTAGTTGGATTCATTTTTGGATTCACTTTTTCCAACTCTTCTCACCTTCTTCCAGGATTTGGGGTTTTCTTTCTAAGGGATTCTTGGTAAATGCTGAGTAGCTTACAGAAAGCAAAAGGTCATTTGGACAGGAGCCCTGGGAATGGGATGCCATCTGGTTTGGCAGTATGAGATTTTGATAACAACCACACTTTAGTTTTACATGACTCCTCTGACTATCCCTTCAAATCCCCAATCTAGAAGTATTTGTTGCATACACAAAATGCTTTGGACAGCTGTTCACCCATTTCCCAAAGCCCGTTTCCTTTGCACTTTTCTAATTATGCAAAGCAAGCCTCAGTTTTTCTTTACAAAGTAGAGTATAGGCTGGGGAGATGGCTCTGTTGGTGAAGTGCTTGCTGTGCAAGCAGGAATTGCTGAGCTCCACCCCCAGAGCTTGTGTGCAAAAGCTGGGCAGGGCCAAGGCCATGATCCTAGATAGAGATGGGGAGGTGGAGATAGGAGGATCCCCAGGGATTGCTGGCCAACAGAGCCTAATTGGTGAGCTCCAAGCCAATGAGAGAGACTGTCTCAAAAAAAAAAAAGAAGGTAGACTGCTGGAGGAACCAGAAATGTAGGATAAAGCAACCCACAACAGAGTCGCATCTCAGCTGTCTGTGAGATTTCATGTGTTTCCCTCTGAGGCTGTGTCCCATCTGTCACATTCATGTCCCGCTGTGTGCCTCATGAGATCTAATACCTAAGGCAGATGAGGGTCTTTGGGAAGGGAGAAGCAACTCCAGGCATGCAAAGCACCATGGTTAATAACAAGAACTGGATACCCTGGCTTCTGAAATGCTTCTGTGTCTCCGCTGAAAAGAGATGAAGGAGAAACCAAATGGAGTGTCTGACCCCGTGTCTTGTCTTCAATCTGGAATCTACAAATATGGATTTCCTGTATTCCAATTAATTCTTATAAAAAAAAAAAAGTTGGAGGAATAGGTAAGACAGATGTTATCAGTACAATGAGGAGATTGGACTAGATAGTTTCTGGGGCCTTTTCCAGCTCTCAAATTGAATGATTCTGTTGTTTGCCAGATGAGAAAACTGAATTGGACTGAACCGAAGCACTGGGAGGTAGGAAGAGGTGGCTGAGACTGTGTCAGTCACTAGTGACAAGGGCTGAGTATATGGGGGTCCCCTGGCCTCTCTTCTTCATCTTCACCTGTTGTGTTTGTCATAAATGCCATCACCTCCCTCTGGGCCTTCCGTAGCTGAGTCTAACCTTCTGTACAGATAGATTGGTGCCTTTCTCCTGAGCTTTGTCACTCACAATATAGTCTTTCTGCATGGATTTGGATATTCAGGGCAGTTACCCTTCACAAATGTCATACAGCTTGAACCCTTTCTCCAAGGACATATGGCCACCTCTAGATTGTCCTCAGGGGCACAGAGGTTTAACCATGGAGCCTTGTCTGCTCACACCCCGCTCCCTCTTCAGCTTGCTTTGCCATCAGGGAAGGCAGAGTGGGTGGTCCTGCTCTGCTACTTTAGGCATTCATGGTTTACATTATTTCAAGTTGGTTTGTGTACCTTGAGGCCTCTTCCAGATGCACAGAGTAAGAAGGTGGCTGAATACATAAACTGGGAGTCCTCAGCACACCCCAGGAGTGGTGTGCCCTGGAGTGCTGTGGGGAACTCAAGCATTCAGCATCCCTGCCCTGCCTAGCTGCTGCTTTGAGGTGGGGAGGGCACAAGAAGGGCCTTCCTCTCCATTCTGGGCCACATAGAACTGCAGGAGGGCATCAAGCACCGAGCCAGACTCTGATTAATGCTGCACCAGGACTTGGTGTGTCGGGAAAGCATGCCTTCCTCGAGAGACATTAAATATTAATAGCAGCGATAGAGGCAGAGGGTAAACAGAGCGAGTTGTCAAATGTTCATTTTAAGGGCAACTGTGTTCCCAATATGGCAGGGAGTAGAACGAGTCTTTCAAGAGTAGATCAGAGGCTACGAGCTCCTTGGGTCCTATCTCCCTGGGCTCAACAAGTCTGGGCCAGACTCTGCTGTCCCAGAAGGAGAAGCACCCAGGTCATCTCCTGACTGCATGACTGTGGGTCTCTTTAGCAGCATTGCTGAGCCCTATCCTGGCTGTCCTTTCTAGGGACATCTCTCAGGATAGCCCAGGTTCAGGAGGACAGAGATCCTCAGGTGAGAAAGGGCCCTCCATGACCATCTCTCCTGCTTTCTTACCACCTGTCGAAATCATATCAGCCAGGTAGATCCTCCGAGTTTTCCAGAAAGAATTTTTGTCTCTTGTCCCTTGCAGGACCAGCCACTGGTAAGGCATGGCTGATGTACCTGGAAATTGCAGAAGGCTTTCATGGGGGTGGGGCTGGCTCCCCAGGACTCTGAGTACTGGACAGAAAAACTTTAACTCTAGTCTGTAGCCCAGAGGATGGAGGACACATGTTCTATAAGGGATGGTGTGCTTGATCATTCCCCAGTGCTGTTGTCTGAGAAGCACATCTAGAAGCCAGCTCACCCATACCTGAGTGCTACGTGTCTCCTTTCCATGTCATGTGATGCACTGTGCTGTGCACTTTGCAAGTTCCTCAGGACACAACCATGGGCAAAGCAGACAAAGCCTGCTACCCCCACCCAGCCTAGGTTCAGCAAGGAGATCGAACAGATTGGTCACGAGCAGTAACTGGAAGGTGGGGTAAACACTCCGGATCTGATAAGGTAAGGTACCGAGGGAGTCTGGTGGGAGGCTTCTCAGAAGAAACCGCAGCCATGGCAGAGTGCCAGTGTCTAGCCATGTGGGATGCTTAGGAGAGGTAGGGCAGTGAGGGGCAAAGAGGCAGGATATGAGAGCACAGGCAGGATTTAAGAGAGACAAGGGACCAGGCCTGCTGGCCTCATGAAGTAGAGTTTCTGAGCCAGGCAGCCTGAGTGTGGGCCAACTGCAGCCCATCAGGAGAATCTCTTGTAAATGCAGTGCTCTGGGCCTTGCAGGGGCAATATGATGGAGGCCACAGACCCCTACCAGTTTCACCCCTACCTCCAACTTTGCCAGAGTCAGGAGGCTCACAGCAGTTTGGCTGTCCTTCAGTTTTCCTTCTGTTGACCTGGCTTGGTCTTCCTAAGTCTGCAAAGTGAACTCTCTGCTCTTCAGACGCCCCTGTTAGACACCGAAAGCAGCAGCCACGGGAAGTCTCACGTTCTTCTTCCTAAGGTTGGCCATCTCCCGTTTCTTCCCTCACTTCTCATGTGGCTTAATTTTTGTGTCAACAACCCAGATTCCTTGTTTTTCTAGCTTGTCACAGTCGTTTTGCACCTGGTCATAGTGGTCTATGTTGGTCCAACTGGGGTAGAGATTAGAGAAACAGTCTCCTCTTGTGTCCACACTCTGCTGTTGTTAACACAGCCCAGGGTTTTATTCCCCACCCACATCTTTGTGTGTGTGTGTGTGTGTGTGTGTGTGTGAGCATCATGGTTAGAGGTTACATACAGAGGACAGAAGACAACTTTTTCCTGTATGTTTGTTATTCAGGGCTGTGTGTGCCTGCCTAGCTGACCCTCGGGTTTCTGGGAATGCTTCTGTCTCCATCTCCTATCATACTGTCAGACCCCTGGAATTGCAGACACACTCCCCTGTGTCCGTTCAGCTTTATATGGGCTCTGGAGATGAGAACTCTGCTCCTCATGCTTGTGAGAAAAGTGCTTTCCCCACTGAGCTTTCTTCAGCCCATCACTTAAAAAAAAATAGTCCATTTGCCACTTGGCTCAAACTAAGGTTATGGTTCTAACACCACATGAACAAACACAGCCTGTCCATACATTTTCTTTCTCTGTTAATAATCACATACCTTCTGTTTATAGGTCTGCCATTGATCTCTTGAATCCAAATGCAAGTCTTTGCATATTCCATCAATATTTCCCTTAGACGCTCTGTCTGGAGAAAGGAACGGTCCCATGCCTGTGTCTATTGCCCCCTGGAGTAAAGATGAAGGGCTCTCAGAAAGAAGGGACTCTATCTGTTTGGTACTGTACTGAGTCATCTAGAGTTTGCTAAGTGTGGTACTGCTTCCTATGTCATGGCCCCTGCCGACGTGATCAGCATGCTCTGGATGGTGACACTGCTGATCCTGCCACCAGACCCTAGCTGGTGAAACTCCGTACGGAAGCAAAAGGAAGACAGGGAGCCCCTTGGATGCATCAAACACAGGGCTATTCAATCTTTGTCAGGTTGTAACTGGCAAATTTGAAGACACGGGAGTGTTTTCCTGTTTTGTGCTTAGAACTTGTTACCAGTCTGGGTTTAATTGCAACAGGATTTATGACCACTGTCTGTAGGAGGGGACAAATAGAGCTGTGTGTCTTCCATTCTCTCTGGCCATAGAGGGGTTTTAAGGGAGGGGGGAGAATCAAGTGGGACAGGGTCTAGAAACTGCAAGCTGGGGAAGTGGCTGGATAAGCTACCACCAGCCACTGAGGTTGCCTTAAGAGCTCACAACATGAATATTCATAGCCTCCATTGCTTAGGTAGCTGGCTTCTGAACCTTATCTCTTTTTGGCAGCCTAGGAAGATAGGGAATAGAGGGCTCCACTCTCCATTCAACAGAAAGGGAAATTGAGTTGACTGTGGATATTCTGGTCAGTCAGTGTCTCAGGGAAAGTCACAAACAGAATTGGGGCCAGAGTCTGTTGGGCTCTGATGTCCCTGCAGAACACATGCTGCTGGGCATTAGCCCAATGGGCCCGTCTCCGCTGGTCCCATTCTATCTTACATAATTATTGATGAGACCGTGCAAGAGACAGCATAGTGTACCCTGGAGCCTGGAAGTGCTACCCACGGTTCCTGCTGTGATGATCGAAGACATGCTGCGTGAGAGACGCCATTCGAGGTGCCAATGCACCTGGCTTTTCAACAGGAACATCGGTGACAGTGTGAAGAATCACACAGCCTGGAGGCTCATCTTGATCACACTCCTAGTCGCAAGAAAATGTCAGTACATGGGTCTGTTGTATTGTGGAGCCAAGATGAGGGACTCTCAGAAAAGGGTTCTGTTAGTTACTCTCCATATCACTGTGACAAAATGCTTTACGGAAACCAATTCTCAAGGGAGAGGAGTTTCAGCCTATGTGGCAGGAAGGCATGGTGGTGGGGGAAACCCCAAGTATGGTAGCAGGTGTGCGAGGCTGTGACTACCCACACGGTCACATAGAGCAGGAAGCAGGGATCACTTCCAGAACCACACCTCAAAATAACATCACAAGCTGGGGTCAGAGTGTCCAAAGTCAAACCGTAGTAAGAACTAACCCCAACCTCCTACCCTCGCTTTATTTGTTTCTGTGTTGTTTATTTGCTCTCCCTGTGTTGCCTTGGCTGGCCTGTAACTCTCTGTGTAGATCAGGCTGTCTCTGCCTCCCAAAGGCTGGGAGTAAAGATGCTCAGTGCAGTGTCCAGCTTTCCTCCCTTCCTCTCTCCCTCCTTCCCTCCTTCCTTTCTTCCTTCTTTCCTTCCTTCCTTCTTTCTTTCCTTCCTTCCTTCCTTCCTTCCTTCCTTCCTTCCTTCCTTCCTTTGCTCTCTAGCGCCCTCTAGTCTTCTTAGTATTTTTGCTGAATCAGTTATCAAGTGATACATTTCTTTTGTTATATATGTGAGAGGCTATGAGCCTGGAGGTTAGAGGTCAACTTTAGATGTCATTCCTTCTTTGCTTTTTGGCACAGCCTGGAGCTCCCCGAGTAGGCTATGCTGGATGGCCACAGGGAGTATAAGTGTGCACCACCATGCATTGCTTGAGTTCTGGGGGTTGGAGCCCAAGTCTTCCCGCTTACGAGGTAGGCACTTTACACACTGAGTCATCTCTCCAGCCTCTCAACTGATTAATTTCTATCGGTTGTCTACTGTACACCTATTGTGTGCCTGGTCATAGTCATGAGCACAAAGACCCAGTCACTGGCCTCTTGGAACACAGAGGCCAGGCCTCCTTATGGCAGGGGCAGGGACATTCGAGATAAAGCACCTATAAAAAAGGGTGATGGGTTGGCCATGGTGGCACACACCTTTAGTCCCTGTACTTGAGTGACAGAGGCAGGTGAATCTTTGTGCGTTTGAGGCCAACCTGGTCTATGGAGAAAGTTCTGGGGCAGCCAGGACTACATGGAGAAATCTTTTCTTGAACCCCGTATCTCCCAAAAGGGTGATGTTTGTTAGCAGGGCAAGTATGGAGGGTGGCAGAGTCACTTAGCAAGGGTCAGTGACTCAGCTTGGGAGGAAAGACTTCCTAGAGATTTGACTCAAATAAGAAAGCCGAAGTCTATATAAATATATCAGTGTGGATGAAGGGGGTATAGTGCTGAAGTGAGAGGGTTCAGGTGCTGTAGAGAGAGAGAGGGTAAGGGAGAAGGACACAATGTTGGAAGGAGATGAGTTCATGGAGGTAGGCGGTGGGAAGACCATGAAGGACCCTAAGAGTCCTCTATGGAAGGGTTAGCACATTCACCCTAGTCCAGCCGACACTGCTGGAGAGTTAGAAACAGGGAGAACCCTGACCCTAAATTTGTTCCAAGGAGGATCCTCCGAGTGGGTGCAGAGTGTGAGGAGGGGCTGGAGTGGGAGAATAGGTGAGAGGGTTAGTGTTGCAGCTGCACCTACAGATTCCTAGGTGCTTCTGGCTTTACCAGAGCAGCCCATGCAAGAGGGCTGCTCTGACGAGTGAATCTAGAACTTAGAAGACAGGTACAGACCTGAAATTCTCCCTCTCTCACTACCCCTGGGCCACGACTGCAGACCAGCCTTGGCTAGGAACCAAGGGTCAGAGATGGAGCAGAGATTGAAGCCAGGAACATGCTGTGAGCATGAGAGAGGGAAAAAAGCCTGGAACAGACCTCAGGAGGCACTAAGCTGGGAGCCCAGGCAAGGAAACAGAACCAAAAAGTGGTCCAAGAGAAAGAAGCCCTTTGGGTAGGTCACAGACTACATGGAGAGCATTGGGAGACTCTCAGAAGAAGCTAGGAGCTCCCCCTACCCCCGGATGATTGGTGAGCTCAGATGAAGATGTGTTGGTTTCATCTGAGTCCTCACTCCCCAGCCTCCCCACCCCTCAATTCTAACTCCCCCTCTTTGCTCCTTGCTAGGCATCTCTTTCCTAGACATTATTTTCCCCACCAGTGCCTCCCTGGTCAGGTAGGGAGAATGGCATTTGCAAAGGGCTCAGGGATTTTTAAGTCCCAGTAACCCAGGGAGGGAAAGGTTACATGCCGATGCCTTTATTGCAAGGTGCACAGGCAACTCCCCATGTTTCCTGTGCGGCAGGTGGCCTCTGGGCCAGAGGTCCTGTTTGTTGAGACAGAGCTGAGTGGAGAGAACAGAAAAAAGGGTACAGAGTCTTCTGGGTTCCAGCTTGAACATAATTTGTAGATGGCAACATTGTTTCCCTAGATCTTCTCTGCACAACACATTCAGCTCCAGGTTTCCAGGATGGTCTGACCCTGTAGCACCAGCACGAAGAAAGAAGCATCCTAGGCAGAGAAAGTGCTTGAGTATCATTAAGAATTGGGTATGTGGGAAGCGGCATGGTGGTAGAAGGCTGCACGGCAGGAGACTGGAGACTAGGGTAGGTGGCTCAAAATGCCAAGAAGCAAAGAAAGGAGTCCGGGCTGTTCCATAGGCTGGTCAGAGAGCTGATTACGGTTTTTGATATTTTTTTTTTTGGCCTTGTTTTGCTTTGTTTTTGTTGATGAGACAAGATTTCTTTAAGTAGCCCAGGATGGCCTTGAACTCTTGACCCGCTTGTCTCAACCTCTGGAGTTCTGAGATTACAGGGGCTGAGGTTTGTAAAAAATGGAAGTGACCACATCTAAGTGGCACGGAGGAAGCAGAGGCTGATTTGCAGATGCCCAAATTTGGATTCTACGTGATGAAGTTTATTCATTTACTCACTGTGAACCGAGTGACTGCTTTGTGCAATACCTGCTCCTCAACAGCAGAGATGCAAGGATAACTATGGTGTGGTCCCCAGTCAGAGAGCAGACAGCCCACCTGAGGAAACGGCGTGTAATAAGCTCAGACCCTCAGCACCCCCAGCTGCCATCCATCTGTCCTGCACAGCACCCTTTCAGAGAAAGAAGAACTTTCCAGAAGTTTCTGGGCCAGCAGCCAACCTTACCGCAGCACTCCAAACAGAGCTGGGTAGAAAAACTGCTTCTGAGCGGGATCGTTTTCTGAACTTCATTTTGAGGATCTGGATCATGCTGGAAAGCCTGTTTGCAAAGCCCTGGCATGAGATTTTAGCTTAGAGCATTGGAGAGGGCATGGGCTGGGATTAGGAGGCAAATCCTCTAATATTTGCTGCAGGGATCGCCTCCCTCCTGAGAGGGGCAAGAATGCTGAGGCAGGGACTTCTCACTGACAGGCAGCTGGAGGTCTGCTGGAAGATTTCTCTCACTGGCCAAATGGTCTTGAAATGGGATCAGTTACTCTATGCTCATCCCAGGACTGGTTCCTTTAGCTAGAGATCACTCAGCAGGTGTAGAGTGCGAGGCCGGAAGGAAGAAACGTCCATAAACAGCTGGGTGGTAGGTAATGCAGCTGGCAGGAACAGAAGGACCACGGTGCCACTGTGAAGTTGGCACTTTTGTGCTTCAGGCAGCTCTCTGCCCTTGCTGCTGCTTCTGCAGGCTGAGCTTGTTCTTAGGCGTCCTGCACAGAGGACTGAAGCTGATGCAGGAAGGGAGGCCTGCCTCCTTCCTACTCGCCTGCCTGGTACTTCCTAATTGTTTAGAAAAAGAATATTTGACTCAGGAAATCTGAACCCCAAAGCTTAAAACACCAGACACACCTGGGCTTGAGGTTGATTTGTGATGCTGGCCATTGCAGGCAATTTGATCTCCATTTCTTTATTTATGTGAAGAAACTAAAGATCTTCCTGTTTTCTACCTTACCAGATGAGGTACAGAGACTAAATGAGATGATACAAGAGTGAGTCAGAGGGAGAAAACTCTGTCCCTGTTCCTGTCTCTGTTTCTGTCTCTCTGTCCCTGTCTCTGTCTCTCTGTCTTTGTCTCTCTCTGGGTCTCTGTCCCTGTCTCTGTCTCTGTCTATCTCTCTCTGTCTGTCTCTCTCTGTCTCTGTCTCTCTCTGTGTCCCTATCCCTGTCTCTATCTCTTTGTCTCTGTCTCTCTGTCTCTGTCTATCTCTCTGTCTTTGTCTCTCTCTGTGCCTCTGTCTCTTTGTCTCTGTCTTGCTGTCTGTCTGTCTCTTTCTCTGGGGGTGCTAATCAAGAGAGCCTGTGACCTGCTGTGTTAGCACTTGGCTTAGTAACTAGCTGTTCCCATGGCCAAGCTGCTGGGGTAGTGTAGGCTTTGCGTAGTCTGGCAGAGACTTGCAGGGGACACCTCCCAGCATGTCTCCCTAGCTCTGCAGGGACTACATCAAAGGGTCTCTGGGAAATGTTGAACAGAATTAAAGCAGTGAAGCCTCTTTCCCCCATGTCTGTCTACACAACACCTGACTCCAGACAGGAAGATCCTAAGTCATCCCTTTACTGCCTTGGATGCTAGGAAGGCAATCACTTAAGGCTTCCTTCCCTTCCTCCCTCCCCTCCTTCCTTTCTCACACAAAGGCACAGCTCAGCCCTGGAGCATCAAGATTGCAGGTAGTCTGACTGGTACTGGATTCCTCAGGAAGTCAGCTCAGTCTAGATGTGCATTTGTTCCCTAAGCCCTTCACATCTGTAAGTAATTTCCTACCCACTTCTGCCTCCCCCTGTTTTTACCCAGCCAGTGTGCAAGAAGCAGAAACCCCTCATCATTTCTGGTAGACTGGGACATGCCATGGTCAGCTGTCTAATGGCTGGAGCATCTGTAGTCAGTGGAAGATGCCAGCCAGGTTCCATTTGAACAGAGAAGAAATGGATTCAGATAGTAGATTTCCACCGGAGTTGAAGAACTCTGAGACTCAGGGTGAAGTGATTTTCTTGACTTTCTCCTTGCCTTCTGTGTGGTCTATCTTGGGATACTCTACCTCGGTTGTGAATATCCCTCACCAAATGTGATGTGACCTGTCTCCAAGATTGATGTGAACAGGGAGGACCTTACACATATAGAGTACTCTCTGTATACTGAAACTAGGGAGACCTTAGAATCTAATGCCCATCTTATCTCGTGCAGACAGAAGGCTGCCCCAGATGGCGGTGAGCCTGGTTACTGTTCACTCTGCCCCATCTCAGGGGCTGCAACTCAGCCCAGCCCCTACTTTCACATCCCTCTTAGGCCCTTCCCTAAGGCTGCTTGACTTTCTCTCTCTCCTTCATTCTGCCTGGAGTCTAATGTAGTCATTTGAACCATTTCACTCCTGGCCAAACTTGGGTTACGGCAGCCCTGGCTGCAGACCACAAGATTAATTTAGTAAGAAAGATGGCATCTTCCAGACCTTGGAGAAGTGAAACAAAAGGTTTGAGAGGTTTTTTTTTTTTTTTTTTTTTTTATACGCTGACTCTTTACATTGATAAGTTGCATGAAAGAGTTTATTTTTAAAGGGGGATAAAATGAATACTGAAAATTCTAAATACGTAAGTTTTTTTTTTAAATGAGAGCTCTCATTCTATAGACCCCTTTGATAATTGAATAGCATTTGATGCATGATTGAATGAGTCTTTAAGAGTAGGCTTTTAAAATAATACAGCAGCTAGGGCATGTTAACAGGCACACGGGAAGCCATATTCCCTGTCATCTGTCTGTTCTAGGTAGAGGTGAAGGTGGATGTGTGAATAGCGGTTTGACCAGATGGCTCTGATAGATGCTGATGGTTTAAATGTAACAGATCTGAGTTGAAATCCCAGCTTGGACATTCACTGCTTGTGTGACTTTGGGCTGCCTGCCCTCCCTCATGGGTCTTGAATGCTGTTGTTTTGGGTAAATCAGATGGGTGATTCTCCCTTCCTCCCATTTGCTATGAAACGTGCTGCTGTGCCCGAGTGAGACCCATCTCCTGGAGGTGCCACCGTGCCCTCCTTCCCTTTCCTGTTCCCTTCAGGCTGCAGGAGCCAGGATTGCTTGTTTATATTCCTTCCCATACCAAAAGAGTATTTCTCTTTTCTTTCCCTTAAAACGTATTTAATCTGAAACAAAAGAATTAGATCAGCTTTCTTCCCACCTAATATTTAAAACCAGAATTTACAAAATAGGAAATTAGGCAACAGCTAGGCTAATACAGATGAATTATCACATGTATGAGTGCAGCCACACTTGTGTGGATGTTGTGGAGGTCAGAAGTCATCCTTGGCTATTGTACCTGTCTACTTCTCTCCCTCCCCCTCCTCTTCCCCTCTCCTCTCTGTGTATGTATGTGTGTGTGTAAGTCTCTCATTAGCCTGGAATTCCCACAGTGGACTAGGCCTGCTGGCTTGCCAGGGAGACCCAAGCATCCTGTCTCCACCTCACTCTTGCTAAGATTATAAGCACACACTACCCAACTTATTTAATGTATGTTCTAGGAATTGAACTCAGGACCTCATGCTTGCAAGGCAGATACCTTACTGACTGCACTATATCTTCAGCCTTGGGGAAATTATTCCTTTTGTCTAAAGATATTTACTAGGGCACTTCCACTCCCGAGCTTTTTTTCCCCATCATGTGAGATGCTGATATCCCCAGTGGCAGAAAGGGGCTGGAAGCTGAGGCAGGGATATCAGGAACCTGCTTCTCCAAAGATCAGGTGGCAAGGACACAGGGAGAAGGGGTTCTCTGTGTCTGTGGATTTCCTTTCTGCTGTCTCTGGTACTGGGCTGGGTGCAGGACAGAGCAGGGTGACATGAACACTCACCTATCCTTATCACAGAATATTATTGCAGTTGTCCTCTTGGCTATTATTATTCATCTATTCCTGTGTCTAGTTTACACTATGTCTTATATGTCTTTCTGTGCAAAATAACCCAGCATGCGTAGACCTTTGTCTCAGCTGCAGTTTTAAGAATACGTTGGGGTGATGGGTGGGTCCCCTTCTGATCCTGGGTAGTTACTGTGGTAGAGTTTTATAGATGTGCAAAGTAAGGACTGAAAGAATAAGAATTGGGAATCAGCTGATAAAAGTTCAGGTTGTATTGTGCACACGCACACACATACACATATACGCATGCAAGCATACACTTACACATGAACAAGCAGAGGTGGGAAAGGCAGAGAGGAGGGAGGGGTGAGAGTGAGAAGCCAAGGCTCATTGACATGAGCAGTGTAACTATTTCTGGTCACAGTCACAGCACATTAAGGTCTTCTGAGGCAGAATTGGTCATGAAATCGATCAACATTGCATTTTGTGTTTGACTCTGGTTTACTGTAGACGGTTTTCTCCAGACATCCTGGGACGTGACTTTGCCCATGAACTGGCTGCTGCAGATCCTCCTGTACATTGCAGACCTAAGA
>NW_022196906.1:36711852-36712708 GCF_008632895.1 Mastomys coucha | reverse complement strand
ACACAGTCTGTCATCTTGAAACCAGGGAGGAGAGCTTTGGAGTGATCCAGTCCTTCCCAGTTCTGGGCAATGCAGAGGCTGCAGCAGGGGATAGGGAATGTGCCCTACCTTCGTCAAATGGCTTTCAAGTGGGGGAAATACTGGGTTCTGACCATGATATTTGAAAGAAGAGACAGTGTAGGGGAGAGGTACTGAGACCAGGGTTGATACCCCTGGATTTTATTCTAAGAAGGCTGGGTTGGGAGGGATAAGAAGAGAGGTGCCTGAGGGATTTAGGTGCCTTTGAGGGAGTCTGGGTACAGTGTAGGTTGGAGGAGAGATTGAAGTTAAAGAAATACATCAGAGGCAGTTGGGCTGTGGGAGATGCTTGGGCAGTGAAGTGCATGTGGACTGGAGTTCAGATCTTTAGCACTAACATAACAAACTGGGAGTCATGCCATATACCCACAATTCCAGCCCTGGTGAGGCAGAGGCAGGAGAATCCTGGAGGCTTGGCAGGCTGCCTTGTATTGCTGAATTAGTGAACTCTAAGTCCCGTGGAGGGCCAAAGAGATAGCTCAGTGGCTAAGAGCACATACTGCTTTTGCAGAGGCCCTGAGTTTGCTTCCTAGAGCCCACCTAGAGAGGCTCACAGCATCACGGGAATCTGATGCCCTCTTGCAGCTTCCTTGGTAACCTACAGTCACAGGCACACACCCCTACACAGACATCCATATACTTGTACATATACTTAGAAGAAAGAAAAGTAAATCTTTTAAGGAATGATTGAGGAGGACACCAAGTGTCAACCTCTTGCTTCTGTATGCATGTGAATACTGCTTCTTTCCCAATATGTGAGTGCGCGCGTGCACGCACC
>NW_022196906.1:36686113-36711842 GCF_008632895.1 Mastomys coucha | reverse complement strand
CCCCAGGCCATTGCTTTGTGTGATCATGTCATGGTAAGATTAGAAGGATGAGCAGTGTTGGAGGAAGGGACCATAAAGAGAAAAAGGACAGAGGAGGGATCTGAGCAGTCAAAAGTGAATACAGGATAGAAATACTAGATGAGTTTATCCAGTCATGTGGTGCCCATTCATTCTTTCAGCTAATAGTTACCCAGCAGCTGGGGCAGGGGCAGGAGTCTGTCCTCTTGGGGGGGGGAAGGCATGCTTCTGGGAGGAGTCTCCAAGGGAGGCTTAGGCCATTAGGGCCAGCAGAGATGGAAAGCTGGCACTGGGTAGGGCCTTGTGGAACATGTCCTTTGGGGATCAGGTGGCCATTCACCAAAGTCAAATAGTGTAGTAGGGCCAAGAAAGCAAATATCTGTGAATGAGGCCATCTGGTTGGCAGCTAGGATGGCACCAGTGCCCTTCACTAGGGCACTTTCAGGAGAACCAAACTAGGGCAAGGTATCAGTTTAAAACAGTACATTCAGAGCAAATGCGGGTGCCGCAAAGCCAAGAGAGCAGGGTCAGCTGCCACTGCCAAGAACTGGGTGCTCATAGTCTGTATGAGCAGGGGGCATGCCATGACATAGTAGGGCTGCTTAGCATACCCCAGGGGTTGGGGGCAGGAGCCAAGTGAAGTGTGGAGGAGGAGCCTTTGTGGTGGATGTTGTGGGAAAGTGCAGGCTCAACCTGGCTGTTTCAATGACTTCAGTGGGTTCTGGTCCCCATAGCTCTGCCTAGCTGTGTTGGCTGTGGTGTTGGGGTGAGTGGGTCAATGGCTAGTGTCCCCCAAGAGTAAGCACTCCATAAAGGAAGTAGAGTGGATGATCTGGATAATTTGTTTGTATTTGAAAAGCACCTCTGAAGGTCAGTTGCTTGCTGCTTTTAGGGAAGGGCAAAGCTGGAGATGGATGGTATCTCTGGTCAGTGGGGCTCCAAAACACCAAAGTATCAGAATATAGGACAGGAAGACATGGCGAATAGAGCAGTTACGGGAAGGGACATAGACAACTGTGTGTCGGTGCTCTTAATACTTTATATATTTCAAGTTGCTTAATAGTCACAGTATCTTAGGAGCTCAAGAGCTACTTTGCCAGTTAAGAAACCAAAGTTCAGAGAGGCAATGTAACTACAGATAGATCACACATCGAAACCCAAACCAAACAAATGGCTCCCAGATTAGCAGTTGCATTATCCCAGTCCTTCAGGGTTGAGCAGAGCAAAGCAGAGAGTGTAGGTTGCTCACCTCGGCCAAGCATTTTAGCTTGAGCTGAAGATTCCTTATATTTCCAGATATGGTTGGTTTCCACTTCAAACCTACGACCTCGACCCTGATGGAGGTGATGGCATTTTGTGTTGATCAGCTGAAGATGAGGGGGATTTCATTTTTATCAGCCTGCTCTGAACAGGACCCCAGGGCTGGCATTTCTCTCTAGTCAACACCAGCAGGCCTTCTCCAGATGTGTGGGTCCTTCAGCTGCACGCACACGGGTGTCTCCAGTGCTCTAGGACCCTTTGGTAAGCCTGTGTGCGCCCCTTCTGTAAGGAAGGAGAAGAACCCGTCTGCTCTGGGGTCTTCGGAGCAAGAGCAAACCTAAATGAGATTTCATCAGCAATTATGTTTTTCATAACTTGGTTTAAAGGAGGCAGTAACTAATAGGCTCCTCCTCAGACACTAGCCATCATTCATCAGTAAGCAGGGCTTTATAAGAGAGGAATGGAGGATGTCGAGGGGCGTCATCCATCAAGGCTGCAGTGACAGGTAGGAGAGGGAGATATGGATGCTGAGGTTTGGGGACCTGAGTGGCCTTCCAGTGACATAGGCTTCAGGGCATGACACCAACTTCAGGGGCTTTTGACTTTTCTTAGCGGTACCAGTGGGGCTTCCTGGAGTCTGGGCTCATTTCTGGCCTCTGAAGGTCTGGAGTACAAAGTGGACACTTCATCCCTCCAGGGTGGCTAGACTGTCTGCTCTGCCGACCACTTTTCTACCGTATCTTAGACGCAGAATCATACACAGCATGCAGGGTTTTGTGTCTGACTCCTTCCACTCAGCACAGTGCAGTGAGAACGTTGCTGTTGCCTTTACGAGGTTTGTTCATTTTTCACTACTGAGTAATATTCCATGGTGTGTGTCTTAGTCAGGGTTTCTATTCCTGCACAAACATCATGACCAAGAAGCAAGTTGGGGAGGAAAGGGTTTATTTAGCTTACTTCCACATTGCTGTTGATCACCAGAGGAAGTCAGAACTGGAACTCAAGCAGGTCAGGAAGCAGGAGCTGACGCAGAGGCCATGGAGAGATGTTTCTTACTGGCTTGCTTCCCCTGGCTTGCTCAGCCTGCTCTCTTATAGAACCCAAGACTTCCAGCCCAGGGATGGCACCACCCACAAGGGGCCCTACCCACTTGATCACTAATTGAGAAAGTGCTCCACAGCTGGATCTCATGGAGGCATTTCCCTGATTGAAGCTCCCCTCTCTGTGATAACTCCAGCCTGTGTCAAGTTGAGACACAAAACCAGCCAGTACAGTGTGACACGGATGTCTGTGTAGATGACCACTCACCAAGGGAGGGGCTGTTGGGCTGTTTGCAGTTGTCGATGATGGTTAATAAGCATGATATCTCATAATAATACAAGCGGAGAGAGCATTTTGCAAATTCATCAGCTCAATTTTGTTTTTTCAGTTCTTGTAAGGAGTGTGTTTTTGCCATTTGACCTCAGAGCAGGCCTGAGGTCCTTGGTCCTATTCAAGAATCAGGCTATTTCGATACAGTGAAGATGTTCTAGGCTTCCTGCAAGGCTGATGTATTCTGCCAGATATTCTCATAGAACAATTCTCTTTATTGCTATGTAAATCTAGAAGGAATTATATCTACTAATACATAGTACCTTTAAATAAAGATTTATTTATTATGCATACAGTATTCTGCCGGTATGTATGCCTGCACACCAGAAGAGGGCACCAGATTCCATTATAGATGGTTGTGAGCTACCACGTGCTTGCTAAGAATTGGAACTTAGGACCTCTGGGAGAGCAGCCAGTGCTCTTAACCTCTGAGCCATCTCTCCACCCCACATAGCACTTTTAAAAAAAATATTTTTCACTAAACATTTTTACTTGTACAAATGCTTTGCCTACACAATGTCTGCAGTGCTCGTAGAGGCCAGAAGAGGACGTCAGATTCTGAGGGATGGTTGTGAGCTGCCTCGTGGGTGCTGGGTGGATCAGGTCCTCTGGGGAGCAGCTAGTGCTCTTAACCACTGCGCATCTCTCCATCCCCCAGAGTACTTTTTCAAGCCCTTGCATGTATTGAATTCTCCATTAGTGCAACTCCTAACTTAAAAGGGCCATGATTTTGCTTTGCTCCAAGTTTTATCACCTGTTGCTTACCACCTGGGGACAGCTCACATCAGTATTGATCTTCCTTGCTGACTTGGTTTGTGGTGTTGAAGTTACCAACATGAGCTGCTTTAGGCTGAGTCCTCTGTTGCTGTGCTCACAGGGATTCCCACGGGTAGGGGCAAGCATCCCCAGGTTTCATTGTCTTCCAGTTTGGCCCTACAAAAGCATTTGCATAATGAAATGCTTATTATTTTGTTATATATTTCTGCCTTTTTTATTACTCCTTTTTATTATAGTTAGGGAATTATGTTAGGGTTTTCAGGAATGATTAGGTATGCAGTTATATATAAATTGCATTCTCAAATAAAAAGGAAACATCATAGACTCTGTGCCTTGGGAAAGGAGAGCTGAGGACCACTGCTCGGCTCATGAGTTAGGTGGCAGACACACTGAGTGGCTTGGGCTGGGTTCACACCCTTCCTGAGTGAAATGCTGAGGTTGACAGATGACGCTTTTGGGAAAATGTCCTTGCTTCTGAGCTTCCTGTGGTGCAGGGCTTGGCTCTCTTGGTCATATCCAGAGGTTCCTGGAGGTGTTAGCTGGGGCATCTCTACCAAGCACCTTTTATGTACCAGCTGCTACCTCTAGTCCTCTGCAAGAATTCCAGTGTGGATGCTCACACTGGCATGGTTGTGTGAGAGTAAAATATAACTACAGATAAATTTACAAGCTATTTTCCCAGGTTGGATGAGTTCTAAGATAAAGATGAACTGGGTTAACAGGTATCTTTGGGATCCCCTGGCAGCCATCTCCAAATCTGACTTAACAGCAAAAAAGAGGCAGAGTTGCAAGGATCTAGGAGAAGAACATTCCTACCATGTGGACAAATACCCAGACACAGGGGACTACTGCAGCATCTGTAGGGATCAAAAAAAAAAAAAAAAGAGAGAGAGAGAAAATTTGATGTTGGTGACATACTGAAGGCAGGATGGTGGAGCGAGACTGAGTCAGAGCGAGGAGTGTGGCACAGATCCGACAGGGCCTTTTGGCTATGGTTGGGGTGAGGACGTCGTGGTGAGAAGCTTTGGGACATGAAGAACTCGGGGAGGCTGCATAAGAGCATCTGCTGAACTGGCTGAAGTGCTCTGCAGCAGGGTGCAAGAGATGGATCAGACAGCTCTTCCTGGAGTCACCAGAGAAATGGAACGTGAGGGATATGTCAGCCCTGTGGAGGGTGCGCACTGGCTGCTGACTCTGAACAGGATGGGAGAGAGCAGCTTGGCTGGAGCAACTGGGAACATGTGTTGAAGAGATTAATGCAGATGGTGTAAGTGGGGTTTTGTTTTCCAGATTCGGGTTGAGATACCAGCTAGATATCCATGAGAAGATAGCAGTTTGTAGTTGGGTCTCCTCGGGCAGGCGAGAGATGCAGCCACAGGCAGAGACTTGCAAGTGTTGGCAGGGCAGAGTTCATAAGATAGCGGTTATGGCGATGGTGTGATTTTATATCTTCCGAAAGTCTACCTAAAGCAGAACAAAAAGATAATAGGAGCCAATATACGGTGCCTAACATGTGGAAAGATGGAGATTCGACGATACACAGAACCATAAAATAAAAGCAAAAGGAAAGATTTTCCCTGACCCCAAGTCCACAGGCAATATTTACCCCAAAACTAAGCTGTGGGGTCTTCTTCTGTGCTCCAGAATACACCGAGGGAGGGGGGGAGGAGGAAGGGAGGGGCTGTTGTCACATCTGAGACCTGTCTGGTGTTAGTGTCCATGTATAGAAAAGCAGAGGGAAAATGGACCCAGGACTGAGGGGGCCCTCAACAGTTCTTGGCTGACAAATGTAAGCAGAGGAGCTGGCAGGGAAGGTGTGTGTTTACAGCAGGAGCCCACCAGATGGGCTGTAGGCTCAAGAGAGCTCAGGTTCTGCATCTGGTCAAGAGTGGCCCTCAGTGTTTTCTCCCAGGGTTCATTGAGGAGATGCTGCAAGGAACAGAAAATAGTTGTTTTTGATAAGCGAGACAGATTCTTACCAGTCAGTGGTGGTGCATACTGTGAATCTCTGAGTTCAAGGCCAGCCTGGTCTACATATAGAGTAAGTTCCAGGACAGGCGGACAGGCAAGACTAGATAAACCTTTTCTTAGAGAGAGAGAGACAGAGACAGAGACAGAGACAGAGACACAGAAAGAGACAGAGACACAGAGACAGACAGAGAGACAGACAGAGAGACTCGGATAGAGCTAATGGAAGGAATGGAAGCTAGGAAAGCAAGTGATTTGATTTTTTTGTTTGTTTTTGTTTTGCTTTGTTTTACCCCCCCCCCCAGTGAAACAATAACAGTGTCAGCCCTGTGGAGTTAAATGGCTGTCTAAGCAAAGCCTTTGTTTTACAGAGTAGGAAATGTATGGTGATGCATGCCTTTAATCCCAGCACTTAGGAGGCGGAGGCAGAAATCCAGCTGGACATGCATGGGACTTTGTCTCACACCAAACCAAAATGCAAAAACCAACTTATTTCACATAAAATGAAGTGACTGGATATATTTATATATAAAAAGATATTGTTAAAAAAAAAAAAAAAAGAAAGAGAGCAGAGAAGAATATCCACGGAGACAGTAAAAGCACACCAGAAAGATATGTACCTCCACACCCAGGGAAAAACTCATTGTGGGGATCAAAGGACTGTGTGTTAGAATTCTGTTGCTATGACAAAAGGCCTGAGACAATCCTCACCAATAGAGGGAAGTTTATTTTGGCTCACAGTTTCATAGGTCTCATCTCATTGCTGAGTGATTTCATTGTTTTGGGCTCATGGTGAGACAGTGTCCCAGCTGGCAGTGTCCATAGAGTAAAGGTTCTTCTGTCACTGAGGCCAGGAAGACAGAAGAGAGAGAGAAGAGCCTAGGTCCCAGTACCCACTTCAGAGGCCCACTCTAGGCTCCAACGTCCCCTCACTACGCTCCATGTAAAAGCTATGGTACTCAGCCTTTGGAGAACACTTAAGACCTAAACTGTAGACTGGGTACACGGCCCAGTGAGACCTGAGCACCCACATAAAAAATCGGGAGTGGCCACACAAATGCCTGTTGCAGCACTGCAGTGGAGGGTATGGCCTTGCTGAGGCTCTGAGGCCAGCCAGTCTATCTGAAACCAGGAGAGCATCGAGGGAACAAGGCTGATAGTGGTAGAGCGGGACCCCGACGCCATCCTCTGGGCTCTGCACTTGCATAGACTTGAATATCTTCACACATAGATGTGCATTTGCCACATACACATACATCATACACAACCAAGAGGTGGAAAAAATATCCAAACTGTAACAGCTCCTGGAACAAGCTTCTTAAATAGGCTGCGACCCGTATGGGCTATCTAACTGAATGAGGGCATCCTGAAAATTTGGCCACAGTTAAATTAATTTTATGGGGCCGATGTATGTGTGTGTGTGTGTGTGTGTGTGTGTATGTCTGTGGATGCGCTTGTGTGTGTCTACTTAGTGGTTACCCAAGTTTGACATTGTGTATCTCCCTCCATGGCTCCCCACCTTATCCACTGAGATAGTGTCTCTGGTTTGAATCAGGAGCTCCTATTTCAGTTAGCTTGCTGCAGAGACCCCCTGCCTTGTCTCCCACATGCTGGGATTGCAGGGTGACCCCTACATTCACCTGGCATTTATTGAGAGGCTGGAGCTAGCTCAGCGCCAGTTCTCACACTTACTTGGCTGGTACTTTACTCACAAAATCAGATCTTGCGATGCTTAGTGACCAAACGTACATGGAAATTTTTTTTTTTTTTTTTTTTTTTTTTTTTTTTTTTTTTTTTTTTTTTTAGGTTTCTGTTCTTGCAGAATCACAGTGGTGTGATTCTAGGACCAACTTCTGATATTTACCTACTAGCATTCGTGGGGTATACCCATCTTTGGATTGGATTATGTTAGAACGGTGGATTTTATTTTTATTTTTTCTCTTCCTTTTATTTTTCTTTATTAAAAATAGAACCCCCCTCATATAATACATTCTGATAAAGGTTTCCCTCCCCCACTCCTCCCGATTCCTCCCCTCCTCCCCTCTCCTCCATATCCACCCCTTCCTGTCTTTCATTAGAAAACAAATAGGCTAAATGTTTGATTTTTGAAAATACTGTTTGAGTTGCTACTTAGGTTTTCTGAAACATCATTAAACAAATTTTGGCTTGAGATAGGGACAGACTTTCCAACCATTTCTGAAATGGCCCCAAATGTACCTCCACCACTTTGTACTAAGTATTTATACAAATGCTGCTCTCAGCATTGATATTATAAAATCAAAATATTGATCATCTCTGGAAAAGGTCTACGTCTGCAGTATCGAATATTCAGCCAAGACTTAATGCTTTCTGCAAAAATAAACAACCATAGTCATCTTACTGGTGTGCAAATTTTCTCTGTCTTTAATAAGTGGTAAATTATATGTACAAGAAAGAATTATTTTAAGATAAATTTCTTTATGATTTATTATCAATAATGTTTGGTTTGCACACCCATTTTATATATCTGAGGTCATGCAACCTTTTGGGGGGGGGTTAGGAAACACATCACTGAAACATGCTCAGAAGTATTTAAAGAGGACACAAGAACGTAACCACTGTAAATATTTCTGAGAATTTTAAAATCAAAGGGAATCCATGAGGAGAAAATGTGGAGGGAGAAAATGACAGCAGGCTCCTTTGGAGGGCAGTTGTAACAACCCTGCAACAGTTCAAAAGACCTCAGGATAGCACGAATGTCCAGGTGAGCATGAGACTCGCTTGGTGGTGTTTGCCTAGCACGCAAGAAACCCTGGTTCCCTCCAGAGCACTGCTGGGAACTGGGTGTGGAGCTGTACACCTGTAACCCAGCCTTGGGGAGGTGAGGGCAGGAGGGTCAATTTAAGGCTAGCCTTGGCTATCGAGGAAGTTCCAAGTCAGCCTGGAATACATGAGATCTAGTCTCAAAAACAAAACAGAACAAAACAACAACAACAAAAACTGTTTAAAGTAGTATGTTGAAAATGCAAATTGCATGCTTGAGAATATTGATCTAGGAGGACCAAAACCCACCCTGTCAACTTCATCAGGTCGCAAGAAACAGGAAGCCCACTGGGCAGCTAAGCAAAAAGAGCAGGCAACGTAACGCGAGAGAGCAAACGGTCAGGAGACTTCTGCAGCTGTGTATTATTACAGAAGAGAATGGAATAACATACTAAAGGCACTAAAAAAAATCCCATATGAACAGGAGCCAAGGGTTTTTGTGTTCAGCAAGACTGACCTTCAAGCATAAAGAACACAAACTATTATTAATGTGGCATGAAAGAGTGGACTCGCCATTGCTCCCACAAGCTCTTTTCTAGGAAACTGCAGAAGAATATGTTTCAGATAAGCAAGTGAGATGTCCGAGGCACAGGCACTAGTGGTCAGTACCAAACACCTGGTGACCCGGGGGACCAGTGTCAGGTAGGACAGGTTGGGGGGGGCTGCATCCTGTCCTATTGTAGGCAGGATGGTCTGGGGATGGAAGTGAGAGGTAGCCCTGGAGTGCTGGGATAGAGAGCTGTGTGGGAAGCTTTTTAAATGTTTTTGTAATAGTAATTTGCTTGTAGATATGCTAGCGTTGTTTTGTTATTCTGAGACCGCTGTGTGTGTAACGTGAGATGATGTGAGAAAATGTCATTGTGGTGCAGTCGTTTTGTGTCTTTGAGAACCTGTGTTCTCAGTTCACAAGAGAGAGCACAGAATAAGACTGAAGAGGTGATGCTATGGAGCTACATTCTGAACACACTACTCGTAGATACACACACATATACACATGCACAAACATACACACTCACAAACACATACACAACTCATATATGTATACACATATATACACTCATGACATATACATGCATACACATACATACATGCACATATACACAACTCATATATATATGTATATATACAGTCATATACACACTCAGAACATACACACATACACATACATATACACTCACATGCACATACATACACATATACCCACATATATACACATATACGTACATGCATATACACATGCACACACATAAACACATAGATACATACATACACATTTATGCACAAATACATTCACACACATGCATACACATATAACACACTCACAGGTATACATACGCACATGCACATATATACATATACATGCATACATGTATATACATCTGTGCTTGCACACACACATGCATACACATAATACACACATATATGTGCACTCACACATGTGCACACCCATATATACATATACACATATTTGCATACACATACAAACACAATATACATGCATACACATATACACACATACCCATACCTCCTCAAATGCATACATGTGCATATACATGAACACACACATATACATACATATACATATATGCATACACATATGTACATACATGTACACACATTCATACACACTTGCACAATACATCCGCATATACATGTACATGTACAGATTTGCACATATACATACATGCATACACACATACACACATACACACATAATACACATGCATACATACATTCACACACACACTCACACATATACATGTACATACATATGTACTTAGAACTGGGTCTGCTGAACGAGGCCTGGAAACCATCCTATAAATGCAATGAGCAGCTCTTATACTTTACTACAGTTATGACACCATTTCCCATGGAAGAAAACAGAGCTCTCATGAGAACTGGCCAACCCCCAAGTCAGGTGGCAGATATACAAGGTGGCGACCCCAGAGCAGGTCATGTCAAAAGGATGTAGGAATCAACTTAACAAGAGTCCCCGTTAACCAAAGGAGACAATTTGACTCTAATAAGAGTAGAAATGCCATTCGTTGAATCCCATGTTTAAATGTGAGTTTTATATACTTTCACATTAATGAGTTTATATACTTTCACATTAATAATGGCATATTAAAAATTTACTAATTGGCCATCTTCTAAGGATGACAAGGAGCCAATTTATCTTGAAAGCTGGGTAGATATAAGGAAATAAGCATTTATCCTGTCATTCCTATCTGAACTGTAGCCCTGGGTAACCAAATAATAGCCGGAGGGCATCCTCTGTGTGGCGGTCCTCAGCTGATTGTGAAAACTGAAATGAGTTGTGAATTTGGGTTGATATTTTAGACAAGGAAGCACCAATAGCCCATACTATACTCGGTTTTTACCAAGAAAAGGCAGGCATCATGTGCTTCCTGATGAAGGGGTGCCACCGTAATCTTGACTGCTGAACTTAAACCTAATGTCTCAGGATCCAGAGGCAGGGGAGTGGCTGAGACTCATGTGAACAGACTCCAGATGGAGGTGGGCTCCACAGGGCAGATGACAGAGGGAAGAGGTGAGAGGGGACAGTGAATATGGAAAGACAGAAGACACTCTCAAGAGCTAGGCAAGGCTCACTACTGTGTCTAGCAGTGTAAACGCAAGTGATAAAAACCATAAAGGAAACACACAGAAGGAAGCAATTGCATAAAAGGAAAGTGGTTCCTTTGTAGGGGAAGAAAGAGTTGTCTGGCTAGCTAGGAGAGTGCATATTAAAACCCTCTTTAGGGTACTTTACTAAGTGATTTATTTGTGTAGAACTTTATATTTGTGTTTTAGCCAACAGTGAGCTGATTAAAAATGAAATAAAAATATAAGTAGAGTTTTAAAACTGTAAGGAATTGAATGAGTTTATTTGGGATAAGGGGAGGGGATAAGTGGGGATGATTGGCCAGGGCTGAGCCTTGGGGGCACCCCAACATTTCAGAGCTTAGAGAGAAAGAAGGAAAGACTGAGGAGAACTGTCACTGAACTGTGCATTTTCTAAGACTATAATAAAATGCACGAGGCAGGCTAATCACATAACGAAAAGAGGTTTCCACATACGTTGGAGACTACGATCCTAAGACCCGGTAGCCCTGAAGTCTGGCCTTCAGTGAAGGCTTCAGAATGACAAGAGCCTATAGGAGCAAGAGATCACACCCCCAGCCAGGAAGGGAGACAGGGTGGGGCCAGCTGGCTCATTTTATAACATGATGATGATGGTGATGGTGATGGTGAGATGGTGATGGTGATCTTGATGGTGGTGATGGTGGTGATAGTGATGGTAATGGTGGGATGGTAGTGATGATGATGATGATAGTGGTGGTGATCTTGATTGATGGTGGTGATGGTGGTGATAGTGATGGTAATGGTGGGATGGTGGTGATGATGATAGTGGTGGTGGTGGTGGTGGTGGTGATGGTGATGGGTGATGATTTTATTTTAATTTTTTAAATCTTCTTTTGAAAATTCAAGATCCTATGAGAGGTACCTTAATTCTTTCTGAGAGCAAAAATGCTCAGTGACTCAAGGACTCCACACTAGCACAAAGCCCTCCCTCTTAAAGGCCCCACCAACTCTCCCATTGTCATACTAAAGACTGACAAAAAAGTGTTCAAGTCACAGTAAGGCAGGACCACTGAGCTGCCACTGTGGATCAGCAGATGAGCTGGCTGTTGGGGAAGTCTAGAGTAATAGCAAACAGATTAAACTGCTGCAAAGAGATTTACTAAAGTAAGCATAGAAGATGGGCTTCAAGCATGCAGTGACACAGCAAGCATTGTCCTCCAGTGACTGTATGCGGTGACATGGCGACAGGGAGCCATGAAGGGAGAGTTACAGGATCTGTCCTGTGGAAGTCCATCAGCCTCATCCTACCCGTGGCTCCAACCAGTGTATGTTGCCAGAGCCGGACCTGCAGCAAGGCAGCCTGCCCGTAGGCCTGGAGGGTAGAAGGATTCATGCTTGTGGACAGCAGCTACCATCTGTGGAGAGAGGGTGCCCATGAGACCTGAATCATCTGCTGGGGTTCTCTTTGCATCCTGCCTTCTCTCCTGTAAAGACCAAAAGGAACAGCCACTTGTCATCCCAGTGATGCAAGAGCCCCGACACATGAGATAGAGGCAGGCCAGGGCTATTGGAGACCCAGGCCGTGGGGTCTGATGGCAGCTACTCAGCATAGAGGAGCACCGGTCCCAGAGTTCATGAAGGGGCTAGGGCCAAGAATCAGGGGCTGAGGCACTTAGAGTAGGTCCGCACAATTTGAGAGCAGCCTGGCCATTTCGATAAGCATTTACAGCCCTAGATCTATCATCTGGAGTCATCTCCCTTGTAAGTGTGTTTACTCGAGCTCAAGACCACTATCTCCAGCTATCCATCCAGCCCAGGGGCAGAGGCCGTGGAACAAGATAGCCTGGTGATAAAGAGCAGGGCTCAGGTTAGCTCGCCTCTGGAACCTACCTCCTACAGTTTCTGTGAGAAATGACTGATTTTGCTTCAAGGCTTAGAAGAGCACTAGCCACACAGGGGTGATCTTAGCTGGCCTGGTGATAAGCACCCTGAAGACTCTGCCTGCTTCACTGCCCTCTTCCAGAAACATTATGGGATTCATCATTTTTTATCAGCCATCCTCCATGTATGTAGTTCCTATGGAGGTGTAAAGGACCCCAGAGACAATTTTCTAGGTGAGAAAATTGAGGTCTGAAGGATGAAATCTTTCCTATCACTAGAATTTTCTCTTATTCTGTATGTCATTGCTTCAGATTGTTATAGATCTTTTATATCACTGTGTACATATTAAAGACTGCATTGAGAAAAGGTTAGAGGCCTCAGTGGATCTGTGTCCATCTGTCTGTCTGTCTGTCTGTCAGCAGTCTTGTTAGTCATGGGAGGTGATGCTTAGCCTCAGTTATACCTATGCAAGTTGTTTTCCAGCATGAACGATGAACTGGCCCAATCCCAGGCTGTCTGATATCTGGGAGTGGGGGAGGGAGATGAGGGAATGTAGAAATTTTGTGTTATCAACAGATCAACAGATTCTATCTAACAAGGTCACAGACAAACTAAACCTGTTATACTGTTGTGGGACTGTGTTCCTGCCAACTGACCTTAAATGGGTTCTAACCTTGTCCACCAGGGCAGCCCATCTGGTTAGCCAAAGCTTGCATCTGGGAAATGCAGGTGGCTGGCCTGCATGACACTGAACAGCTTGGGAACTGGATGACATGGGCAGTTGGCTGAACTTCTGCAGAACCAGGCAGATGCTTACCATCATGGGGCAGACAGCCTTCTCTCCCCTTCTGAGCTCACGCCTAGCCTCCAAGGCTTGGGAGGAGGGCTAATCAGATGACTGAGCCTTGCTGGACTCTACAGCCCATAACTGTTAGGCCTGAAGCATTGAGTTGTCACTGAGCAGCTGGGAAAATCCTATGCTTTCCAGGCATTGACTTTTGGATGGCCGAACAAAAAGAGACCCAGGACCATGATGGCCAGCTTCTCACAGTAGCAGGAGATCTTAGACCCTGCCTCCCCATCCCAAACATGAGGGGCAGAGTTTATAGTGAGAGCGAGACAGGGATGGAGGAGAATCCCTGTGAAAAGATACTGATTGTGTCACTGATAGCATCCCCAGACTCTGTCTCATCCTACGATCTGAGGAACCTGTCCCAAAATGCCCTTCACCCATTTGGAGACCCATCGGTGAAAAGGCAGGTGGCCTTCTAGCTTCCTAATGCCCCGGGCCAGGATTTGAACACAATGCTGTCTCTACCCTCAGCTGTGTTAACTAGCTGGCAATATTATTGTTTAGACATGTTACGTTGGGGTCCTAATTAGTACCGAGTAGGCAGGACTAAAGCACTGGAGGGCTTGTTCTCTGCCTGGCAGAGGAAGAGGGGGCTGCAGGCAATACAACAGCACAAATAAGCTCAGCCATGGTCTTCTCTGTGCAGGGCACAGGCTTTGATGGTCCCACTAGAGAACAGAGAGTCCACGTTTCTGGGAAGAGGAGGTGGAGAGGATGCAGGAAGAGAGAAGGGCAGAAGGAGCAGGCCAGCAGGGTGGGAGCGATGGCATTTGTATAAAAAGACTCCCGAAGAGATTTATGTGGAAGTTAGCACTGGAGAAAGCCCCGCTCTAAGTGGAATATTAATGGCCTCCATTTTCCTGCCGTCTCCTGCAGGAGCGCTTTGGAAGTGCAAAGGGAAAAAATGGCCTTGCAGTAATAACTGTTATTTATATAAGAGAAGAGCATTGGATCTATCAAAATGTGAGGTTTCAAGGTAATAACTGGACCCCCAGAATCATCATTATCTATTTAAAAGGCAATTTCTAGACTTGGAAGTTGATAGAAAAAAAATGGCTCAGTCTTACCATGGTGGTAAATAAATTTGCCTTTTTAGTTTCATGATTTGATTTTGTACTGACTCCAATGAGAAGTGATGGATGAGGGGAGCCTCAGAGGGTGACTGGAGGATGACCTTCTTAGCATGTCTGCACACATGTTGAACTGTGACTGTTGGGCACACTATATTTCTTGCTTCTGTCCTGCTCACAGCTGGAGGGAAAGCAGTAGACAGAGTCTGTGAAGGATCCTCTCAGAGGTTGCTCCGGGACTCTGCATTCTGCCTCTCTCTCACCTGCTGGGTTAGGAAAAACCAATGATCACATTCCTGGTGATTTTTTTTCTATTTGTCTTACAACTATATGTTTTTCTTTTCCTTTCAGAAAGAGTAGGAAACGTTCTATGCACACTGCATTGTGCTGGGCCTTTCTACTACCTTCTGTATCTGCTAATATAAATCTCTATCTTTTGGTTCTTAAATATCCTCCAAAGAGCTGTGTGCTATTAAGAAATGATCAAACATGTGTGTGCACGTGTGTGTGTGTGTGTGTGTGTGTGTGTGTGTGTGTGCGCGCGCACGATCAGATGGTCTGTGTGTGTGCTGCTGGGAACTGGACCTACAGCTTCATTCATGTTAGGCAAGTGCTTGACCACTTCACCACAGTCCCAGATTGAGGAGTAGTGGAAGCTTTAAGAGGTGGATCCACTCTTGAAGTGGGTGGTTGAAATCTACTTCTTTCTCTCTCTCCTTTCCCTGTGAGAACAATGCCCTTCTACCATCCTGCATTGCCTTCCTGCAGACCTAAAGACAACAGAGCCAACCAGTCGTGGACTGAAGCCAAAACTGTAAGCCAGTATAAACTCTCCTCTCAATAAATTAATTAACTCAAGTATTTGTTACAGTGAAGGAGAGCTGACTGGAGCTGGCCAGATAGCTCAGTGGTAGAAACACTCGTTTGTAGGCTTGATGGCCTGAGTTCTTTTCCTGGAAGGGAGGAAGGAACTGACACCCCAATATTGTCCTCCAACCTTCATATGCAAGCATGACATATGTGCCCTCACTTAAATACATCACACACACATCACATACATATTACACACACATACACACACACACACATACATCTCACACCTATACATATGCACACATCACATACACATTACACCCACATATTCACACATCACACACACATTACACACACATATATACACACATCACATAGACATTATACACACATACCACACACATTACACATCCATACACACACATGACACATACACACCACACACATTACAAACATACACATTACACACACATTACAAACACATCACATACACACACATACACACACCACACATACACAAAACATTACACACACATACACACACCACACATACACACATCACACACATATACACACATATCACACCCATATACACACATCACATATGTATTACACACATGATTAAATATGTTTTAAAACGAAAGCAGACCAACATGCCTACTTCCTTTTAAAAGCCACACGCTCTTCTGTGTCTGACTGTTGCAGCAGGTAGTACTTCTCTGTGTGGGTGGGTTCTCTCCATCCCTGTATTTGACTCTTTTTTATTCTGGAGTATTATTCCTAGAAGTGAGAGAAGTGGGTGAAAGGGTATGAACATTTCCAGTTAAAATCAATTGAACATTTTTGAACTTAAAACATGAAATCTGACACCCTCTGTCCCATGGGTCAGATAGAGTCTCATAATGTCTCATGTTTCCTGTATGAAAGCGGGACTGTCACACATACCTCACCAAGTGACTGACTATGAGGGCTAACTGCAATAACCTTGTAATCCTGCTGTGTGAAGTACAGACCGCTACTTAAATGCAGGTTAAAAATTAATAACAGATATGAGGTTTATTTAGAGAACCATGTGCTCCTCCCTGCCTCACTACAGGGCTTAGAGCCCCTTGGGCTAAAGAACAGATGTTTTGTATTGTCCTCTTTGCCCTTTGACCTTGGGGGAGGTATGTAGTCTTCACAAGTCAACAGGTTTGTGTTTGAAAGAGGAGCAAGTATATGGAAGATCAGCAGCCTCGTTAGCCAGAGAAAACCCATGTAGCCTGGCTCACCTGAGCATAGAAGTATTGCCGCCTGAAGGTCAAATGTGGGGCAGGTTGGCAGACAGGTGGGACGGGAAGAAACAATATGTAGAAAGGTCCTGAGAACATGATACGAGATCCCTTTCTTTAAACTCTTCTCCTGTCCTAGCCTGGTCAGAGTGCTCTCACTCCAAGGATCTTAATGCTGACAAGGAAGGAACCCAGGAACTGTCCTGGAGAGCAGAGGGGGAGGAACTTATGTCCTGGAGAGCAGAGGGGGAGGAGCTTATGTCCTGGAGAGCAGAGGGGGAGGAGCTTATGTCCTGGAGAGCAGAGGGGGAGGAGCTTATGCTCATCCAACAGCCGGCATGAGGCTACATTTTCATTCTATTCTGAAGCAGAATCGAGAAATATTCATGAGTTGAGTCTATGGGATGGCAGGACTCTCTGTCACTGTCAGGAGCTCCAGGTCCTGCTACAGAGACGCGGGCAGATCACACTTCTTGCCTTGCCTTAGCGTGCTATGCCTGGAATTTCAAACAGTTAAATACTGCATCAGTAACATTGTTCCTTTTTGGAGTGGAAGATGGCGGTAGATCCAACGTAGTTTAGGTGACACAGCTGGGACTCAATGATAGAGCAACTACCTAGCATGCTCAGGGCTTTGAGCTCAATTTCTAGCAAAACACACACACACACACACACACACACACACACACACACATGCATTGGAGGCCAGGGCAAGATGACAAGAAAACTTAAGGCTGTGGGGTTGGAACCCTGACTCCTCCATCACTGACAAGCTGTATAACATTCTGAGTCACTTAACCTCTCTGAACTAGCAGTTCTTCCTTACTAAAATAGGGACAGCAGCTCAATAGCGCCTTTCTGGGAACATGTCTATGAACCTAGAGACAGGACCTTAAGAACCCAGTCAAATCCATGAAGTAACAGCTGCATGCTAACAAGTAATTAAAGGTCCAAGGGACTGGGCCTCCTCCAGTATCAGCAGACATTGCATTGATGTACTAACAACCCCTAATGAGTACCATGATCAACCAGTTAAGTGTGAGCATTAGGGGTGGGTAGAAGGCTCTTTCCCAGAACATCCCATTCATCCTCTGGTCATTAGTTCATGATGGTTTGCAAGCTGATTAGCTGCACATCTCAAGCCACTGTGCCACTTTAGTAATGAAGCAAACCTACTGTTCCCCTAGCCCATCCCAACCTGCTGCAGTCTCCCCGACTCCTGGGGGTGTGACAAACTGAGTCTGCTGAGATCAGTGAAGATGGCAGGATAAGAGCCAGCAAGTGGTGGAGGAAGTTCAAAACTCCATAAATGGATTGCCCTAGATGGAAAGCCACAAGCGTTGAGGTGGTTTGAGGCCAATGAAAACGTAGACAAAAAAGCCAAGGCTCTGAGAATCTCTTAGAACCTTCAGAACAGTCTGGGAGGCGAGGGTCTGAGGAGAGGCATATGGGCTGCCAGGGACCCTGATTTGGTCCAGCCTTCCATTTGCAATGGTTTCTTGTTTATTTTGAACACAAGGCTTTCTTATCATTAATATGTTTAGTATTGCACTCAATAGCATGAATTTTATTTTTAATCTTTCTCTATCTCCCTCTCTTCTGTCCTTTCTTTTTATGGCAGAGGTTAATGTTGCCCAGACTGGCCTTCAATTGCCTAGACTAACCACTTCAGGTCTCCTTGCTTCCATTTCTTGAGGGTTGGGATTACAGGCATGCTACTCTGCCCAGTTTATGGGATGCTAGGGTTCAAACCAGGGTTTTGTGCATGACAGGAAAACATTCTATCAAATGAGCAACACCCCAGCCCAATCTGATCAGCACTGTTATCAGGTAAGTCTATCAGAATGCCATCATGGTATCTGCAAGTGGGCTCTGGGCCTGGCACAAAACCCCAGGGTATGTGTGTGAGCACATACATATGCATGCACACCCTCCCCCTCGGCTTTTCACCTTCACTGTCTCCAGATTTTCTTTATAAGCGAGACCCAGGGTACAAGCTACAAGGGTAGGAATCTTTAACAGGATGAGCAGACTTGACCATGTGTAGCCCAAGCCCATGATCCAGTAACTAAGTAGTTTAATTATGCTTATCACTGCTACCCTGAGCCAGGCACCTCTGTGGATTAATGCAGCTAATTCAATATCCGCTCTAAGCAGTGCTGTCGGCCAATGTGACTCTGCTCTAAGCAGCAGCCCTGGATCTCTCCATTCAGCATCAAGGCCAGTGGGGCATTCATCTTGCCTCTGGAGGAGGACTCTGGGAAGCCCACTGACAGGCTAATCCCGCTTCTCCTGACCAGCCTCCCTCCTCAGTGCTTGCTTGCCTCTAATGTCCATTGGAAGTTTTTTGGAGCTTCCTCTTCCTCCTCCCATCTTTCTCCACCCTCTGCTGAACACTTTTAATTTGCTTTGAATAATCGATTCTGTCTTCTCCTTGCCGCTCGTTTTGCCTCACTTGTATCTATCACCCATGAGCCCCTCCTTGGTATCAGCAGCTGTGGAGAAAGCTGGGCAGACTCCACACAGACTGCTGTGCAGTGGGCATGCAACCCTAATGCCTTTTCTTCCGGAATCCACTGTGTCCTTATCAACCTTTGCACACTGATGACCTCATGGTTCTATCTCCAAGTCTACAAAGCACTTGACGCACAGGAGATTAATGAACAAGGGAAAGTGTGAACGCTGAGTCATATTTTGTGTTTTCCTGGCTGTGGGGTTGGATCCTGACTTTTCACCTATGACAAATGCCTCCCTGATACCTCACGCCCACTCACTATTCCCGACCAGATGTAAAACCCACACCCTCTGTCAGAACCATTAGCTTTTCCCATGAAAAAGGTAAGGCTTCCATTGAAACCCTAGAAAGTGAACTGTCCCACGTCCCCTGGGAGTTGAAGAGGAAGCTAAGAATAATGTAGCCTTCTGTCTGCTTGAGATTGTTATAGGAACCTGTTTTTCTTCCCCGGTAGTTCTTATACAACCTCATCTTTCTCAGAAAAGTATTGGCAACCTTTTAACCAAATTCCAAGTCTGTGTCATCAGAGCTTGTGTAGGAATCAGAGAGCAAAAGAGCCTGATGGGCAACTCTATCTTGGATATGATACCTGCAACCCACCATGCTTTGGTTTGCCCAGAGTCTGTTGTAAATGTATCTAAGCCCCTCTTTCTCCTAAGGATCTATAAAAGTTGACCATACTGGGTATATTTAAGCAATGGGTTTATAGTTTCTTAGGCAGAATTGGATTTCTTCTTGGTTCTTTTGTTTCCTTCCATCCCTTGCTCTGAGATTGCTAGGGAAAGACATAGAATATTCCAGAGCTCTTGAGTGGATGGCTTCTGGCCACTGGAATCTATGTTGCCAGGCTAGAAGGAATCTCCAGATCTCTCTAGGGTATGAGACTGGACCAGAGAACTCTGTTTATCCAGTCCCAGTGTTCAGGAGCCACAGGCAAGGGGCGGGGCTGAATCTGGGCCTGCAACGATGCTCATTGCTGTGGAAGTCATCTGTCTGGTGGGGTCAGAGCAGTCTGCAGAGATCTCCTGGAAAAAGGGAGGGCACAAAGGACCACATAGGAGCTCCCAAGGAGTTACTGAGAGCTATGAGTCTCAGGGAGAAAGAAGAGAGAACAGGAGAGGTGGCAGTGAGCTGTCAACAAGCCAGCACAGTTTCATAGCAGGATGCTCACACTCAGGAAAACGGTAAAGAAGAGACCCCCTGCAGAGGGGACTCGTCGACTACAATGGGATGGAAGGAAATCTTAGGATCATCTTAAAACGTACTTTTATTCCATTATTACTGTTGTTATCTGTACTATTAGAAAGAAAATTCAATCTGGCGATAGGTCCCCATTTAGGGATGTTTGTACATATGTCATAGAGCCATGTGCTAGTGGGGTTTCTTAGCCAAGCTTGACAGGGGGACGCTGCAAGACTAGCACTGGAAGAGCCTCAGACAAACTAGTGTAACTGTACAGAGATACCACTGGTTTTTAAGCCTTAACAGTCTGTTTTGTGGCAGAATGGAGACCAGGACCCAAGGCTTTTGTTTGCAGACTAACCATGAGATGAAATGAGATGAGAGGGGAGGTTGGGAAGTCTCTCCATTGATTAAGTGCTTGCCTCAAAAGCACAAGAATCTGCCTTTGATCCTCGGAACTCAAGTAAAAACACTGGGTATGGTGGCAAACGGATATGGAAGGATCTCAGGAGTTCACTGGCCAGCTAGGCTAGCCTAATTGATAAGCTCCAGGCCAATTACAGTCTCTGTCTCAAAGGAGATCTGTGGCATTGCAGAGGATGAGGTTTGAGGTTGTCCTCTGGTTTTGATAGGCACACACACACACACACACACACACACACACACACACACACACACACGCGCGCGCGCGCATGCACGCATGCACGCATGCACGCACGCACACACGCATATGCACATGTGCGCACACATACTATAAAAGAGGAAAAGGGGCTGGAGAGATAGCTCAACAGTTACAAGCACTGATTACTCTCCCAGAGAACCTGGGTTATACTTCTCAGTACCCACATGGCAGCTCACAAACATCTGTAACTCCAGTCCCGGAGGATCCAATACCCTCTTCTGGCTTCTGAGAGTGCCAAGTATACATAGGGCACACAGACATATGTGCAGGGCAAAATACCCATGTACATAAAACAATTTTTTTAATTAAAAAGATATGAAAAGAAGGAAATGGGGGATATAGGCCATGTGAGTATCTGCATTGAGGGTCTGTTCTCATACACTACTTCATATACAGTATTCTTAAAGAATATGTGCTAGCCTGAGGAAAAATGGTTAAGACGGGGCCTTGGCACATCCTGCCCTAGCCCTGGTGACAAACAGATTGAGGAATGGTGTCCTCTCATTTTTTTTACACCCCCACACGTAGAATGTGTGGTCTTTGAAGTAGGGTGCTCTCTGTTTCATTCTGTTGAGATCACAGTAGCCTGTGGATTAGGTCTTCTGTAATGGGCACTGCACTTTAGAGAAATGATTTCTTGTCACCTTCTGAATCAAGAAGTAGGCATTGTTGTCCTCCTCACGGATGATGTCATCATTGTATTATCATGGAAGCCCTAGAAGAGTTCAGTCATTCCTTCAAATGACACAGCTGCCCAGGGGTTGTGAAGGATTTGAGCCCAGGTCTCTAGGTTCCCTCAAAGTACCCATGTAGAAAGCCTGCTCATTGGAGAGTTCCTTGCAGCAACCCTGCACCAAACTTGATCTGTGTGTAGAGGGCACAGGGTGAGAAGACTCCAGTGTGAGCATCTCCCTGGAGAGGAAACGTTTCACGTTGGCACCCCCACCCCCAGGCACGACTAACCAGGCCTGCTCCTTTCCAGTACAATTAAGCCTCTCTCCACAGGGAGCTCAGATTCCATGCCTGGCAGGATCGGCAGAGCCCTGCTGGGGGCTGCCAGTGAGAAGGACATGGCGCAGGATCTTCTGAGCAGAGGGCAGAGAGGCAGGAGGAGGTGCCACAGTGCCATTACAGCTCTTAAAAGGACACAGAGAAGAAAAGCCACATAGGTTCTTGGCAGCTTCAAGTCCCAATTTGCATCTCATCTGGGAGTCATTTGCATGGGAAGTCCTATCTGTAGCTCTATGAAATAAAATAAATAAAATGGATGGGCTGGTGGAGTTGCTAAGCAGATCCTCATAAACTTGTGCTCCCTAAGAAGTTACTGTTTTGCTGGGAGTTTCCTTAGAGTTCCCAAGAGCCTTTCACTGCAATGCTCTCTCTGGGTAGGTGGGGCAGGGTGGAGGAATGGCTGACTTCAGAGTATGGGGTTCAGAGGAAACACAGGTCAGGTTCACCGTCAGGGTGAGTCCTGAACATAGCCTAGGAAACCCCGTAGTGCTGCTAGGATGCAGTTTCTTTAGCCCCTCGGCACCATATTGATAACAGCGAAGCCTTTCAGCTCCACGGGCTTTCTCCCTCCTCAGCGCAGCTGGGCTCTAGAGCTGGCAATGTGCTAAAAGCGCCTCTTAATGTCGAGTGAGTGTGCTAATCATCCTGAGTAATCTACCCAGGGAGAGATCTTGGGTCCATACAGAGAGAGAGACAACTGTAGGATGTCAAGGGTGGGAGCCCAAACATCTCTACCTGACATTAGGTGGTGTAAGGGATCCACCCTCTGAGGAACCTGCTCACAGATGCAGGCAGCCAGAACTAGTAACATGCCCAGTGTCTCCTGCAGGCTGACAGTTACTCATTCACTCCAGAGCTCTGACCCTCACCTTGAGGTCACGGCATATCCTCCCCCTACCCCCCACCACATGCAATTTGTGGTAAGAATCAACTGATTCCCTAAGTTAACATCTAGGACTCGTGGGTCAGCAAGGGTCTGCCTTAGGTCATTTAGCCAGTAAGTAGAAGAGATGAATTTATAATCTAGTTCTTCAGACGCAAAGTCTCGCTGCATTTTCATGGGAAGCAGGAAGATCCTTCCTGAGCCCGCCAGGTTGGTTCATACTTACAGACGATTTAACAGTGTTGGTCCGGTGACCCTTAAAGGACATCCAGCTTAAGATTTTTCTTTCTCTTAAGGGTCTCTTGCTCCCAGTAATTGGTTTTATCTCCTGTCTTCCAGTAACAGTCAGGAGCAGAGAGGCACATAGTCCAGAGAGGCCAGAGCAAAAGCCAGGTCTCCTATTCCCAATCTAGAGCTCTCTTTAATGGGTCTTCGTTATCACTGTTGCACAGCCAAAGTGCAAAGGACAGCGACCATCAGTGACCCACGTAGCCTTTTAAGCCTGCTCACCCTCCTCTGTAGCGTGATCGGGGGTGTTCCTCTCTACCCCCACCTCAGAGAGATCTAGGAACATCCCCTCCACACCCTCTACGATCACCCTTTTGGATGAGGTCAGGGGTGGGTCCAGCCCCATCTATAGTGAGGTCAGGCAGTCTCCTTCCCTTCCTTCCACAGTGAGGTCAATTCAGGTTGGAAGTGGGAAACTGTGACTAGCAGATCCCCTAGACTTTACCTGCCCCCTCCTCTGCACATTTCCCATCTTGCAGCCTCCAGGGAAGTGACTCAGCTAGGTGGGGCTCCCAAGTGAGGCAGCACCTGCTTGTTCCATTGTGTCTTTGGCAGGGTGACAGCTATGCACAAGATGGAGAGGTTTGGAGAAGACGAGAATGTGATGGACTTTTGCCCAGATTTCCCAAAGAACCTAAGGGCTCCATCTGAGCCATGTTCTGAATTCAGCCTAAAATGAATCTAAAGAACATCCTGGGGGCAGTGATTGACTCAGGAGATCTGCAAGGCTAAGCTGAGGCTAGGGAGCAGAGGCAGACCAAACCCTGAAGAGCAGTTCTGTTATCAGGGAACCCTGGGGAGTAGGAGAAGGAAGGAGGAGGAAGGTTGGGTGGGTAGAGGGAGTAGATTAGGGAAGTTTTGCTTAAGAAACAAAAATGAGAATAGATCAGAAGACGCTTGACTCTAATTTCATCACGGTTGTCGGGTATCTGCATCACCTCCAGACACATAACCCAGATCTCACTGGGCTTCAGTTACCTTCTCTATACAATCCCAGTGGGTCATAATTAGACAAAAGTGAGGTAGATGGCCAGGTGTGGCAGCACACACTTGTAGGCCGAGGCAGGAGGCTAGAAAACTCTAGGTTGTTTCATGTTGTATAGCAAGGTGTAGATCAGCTGAAGTTACAAAGGGGGTCTCTGACCCAATTCTCCTTCCACACTAAACAAAAAAGCGAAATAGAATCCCATATACCCATCTGGATAGGCGGAGATAGTTTCTCTGAGTATACTAAATTTGAATAAGGGTCTAAACACCCCAATTTTGTTTGGGTCAAAATGATTTATGATTTTCAGTTTAAGAAATCAAATCTTTTTACCTGACATCCAGCCCTGTTGGAGGTATTGTGGGTAATACAGCTGTGACTCAAGGTTTTGTTTGCTAACATTGGAGGCCTGAGAAAAATGAAGAAATGAGAAATTGGTTTTTCTTTACATTTCTCTTTTTAAAGTATATTTAGTGTATGTGTATGCATATGTGTTCCCCATGTATATATGTGCAAATGTATGTATGTATACATGTGCATATGTATATATGTGTATATGTATATATGTGTACATGTGTATATGTGTATATGTGTGCATGTGTATATGTATATATGTGCACATGTGTGTAATGTGTATCTGTGCACATGTACATATGTATATATGTATATCTGTGCCCATGTATATATGTATATGTGCATATATGTATATGTGTATGTATATATGTGCACATGTATATAGGTGCACAGATGTATAAGTGTATATGTGTGTGTATATATATGTATATGTGTATACGTGTATATGTACACATGCGTATATGCATATATGAATATATGTGCACATGTGTATATGTGTGTATGTGCGCATGTGTATAGGTGCACATGTGTATATGTGTATATGTGTATAGTACACATGTGTATATGTGCATATATGTGTATATATGTAATTGTGCACATGTATATATGAATATATGTACACACATATATGTGTGTATGTGTATATGTGCACAGATGTATATGTGTGTATGTGTATATGTGTGTATGTGTGTATGTGTATATGTGCACATGTGTATATATGCATATATGTGCATATATGTAATTGTGCACATGTATATATGTATATATGTACACACATATATGTGTGTATGTGTATATGTGCACATGTGTATATGTGCACAGATGTATATGTGTGTATGTGTATATGTGCATAGGTACATATGTGCACATGGCGATGTCAGAGGACATTGTGTGGAGTCAGTTCTCTTTTTCTACCCTAAGATGTGTTCCAGGGATGGAACTCAGGTTCCCAGACTTGTCCTGCAGATGCCTTTACCCACTGGCCATCTCAGCATCACCTCATTCCATTCTTAACAAGATTCATTCAAATGAATTAATGTACAATCAAGCAGTTTTTTGCATATCTACACAACTGTGTAAACATCTCCCTGCTCAACTTCAGATCATGAATGTCACCCTGAAAAAGCCTCACCCCCTTTTCACTCTCTCTCCCTAATTC
>NW_022196906.1:36681113-36683613 GCF_008632895.1 Mastomys coucha | reverse complement strand
ATGTAAGCCAGGATGCTGCATGAGCTTGGTATGCTGAAGAAGCCCCTCTGTCAGCTCAGGCTGTTCTTTGTTCCACACTTTTGAGACCTTGACCCAGAGGACCCTTTGAGCCGTGCAGTACTCACAATCATTTCTCTTGCTGCCGGTTCTTCAACCAAACTTATTATTGCCACTTCTCTTGGGGACTTTCTTCTTAGGCTCCTCAGGCATAGTCCTCAATAGTGCCCTCCCCCATCCCATCCTGAGCATCTTCCCAGTTCTCCGCTAATGGCTCACACTCTGTTGTTGAGAATTCTGGTTGCCTTTATTACCTACAAGAAAGGGAGCCTAAGTAGGTAGGTGCCCAGGCCCAAGGCTGTAACACAGGTGGGCTGCACCTTGCAGCTTTTTTGTTTTGTTTTGTTTTGTTTTGTTTTGTTTTGTTGCAGGCTTTGTAGAGCTTGGTAACTCAACTCCCTTTGCACTGTCTCTTCTTGCTGCACCAGACTCCTGAAGGCAACAGCCAGGACCTCTCATTTCACTTCCTGCTGGAGGATTCAGTTCAGTGCATATGAGTTTGTTGTTCTTAAAGTCAACTCATTGTTCGCCCTCTGGTGAACTGAGTGTGAACTCACCAGCTCAGTGGTTCATGACACCCTGTCTCAGACACAGTGACAGCATGGGCAGGGCTACCTCTACCCCAGGTAGAGTAAAGGATGCTCAGACTGCTCTGAAAGGATGTCAGAGGCACATCTCTGGCTACTGGGAGCTACCAGCCAGGCCAGAGATAAGAGGAAGCAGTCTCAGGAGAAATGGAGGCCACCAGGAAAGGGAAGGGGTTTGTCTGATGGTCATGGTGCTGTCTGTTTGATAAGAAAGTTGATGCAAGGCAGAACTGCCCGAGGCACTAAGGGTGCTGAGTTCCCAGGCAGCTGGACCACTGCAATATTTCCCTGACTTGGGGATTTGGAAAGATGCTATAGTCTCTTGAAAGGAGCTTGGGGTTTTTCCCTATTTCATCTTTATTTTCCTTGGGTTGGTTCTTTGGGGCAAGGCTTCCACCTCCTCCTCGCTTTAGACAGTTCTCTGTGTCTAGATCATGGTACCACCTGCTTGACAGGGAAGGTGATGCAAGGAGGAACTTCCCAAGGCACCAAGGATGCTGAGGGCTGAGGCAGCTGGACCACTGCTAGTATTTCTCTTTCTTGAGACTCAATCCACCCCCAGAACTATAAATGGGAGATGAGCTCTGGGGGTCAGATACGAAGCAGTGAAACCTTAACCCAATAGACCTCATCTTCTATTTTTTACCTTCCAAAATAGAGTCTGGGTTCTAGAAAGGAGGAAAGCTACATTTAAATGCTGGTTTCTTTCCTGGGCATGTAGCCACCAGCTTTCCTGAATGATAGGAGAGCTGTTGGCATAGCTCATTGTCTGGGAGGAGAAACTGGCTTGGGAAGGTTGGCTTCCATGAGATTCTTTCCCTCTGGACATCTTAGGCAGGTCCCTCCAACCCCATGCTCCAAAAAATCCAGGACATGTGAAGCAAGCAGGAAGCCTCATGCTTTCCTCCAGAGGCTCTTGGCTGAGCCTCTTTAAAGATTTTTGCCAATTCCTTACAGGTTATGACATGACAGCTTTGGGACTTGATCTTAGTGACAACAGAGGGGAACTGTGCAGAGTAAGTGGCGTCCACCTCTTTGAAGGGATCATCTCCATAGCCAACTAGTCAAGCTTAGCCCTCATTGGAGGAGTGGGCATGTGACTTGGGATACCAATGGAGGCTCTCTTGGCCTCTAGGTGGCCCCTTATCACCCATTTTCTAGAATATGCCTTGCTACTGAATTCCGTACCTTCTGTACCCTCACTGCTCCCAAACCACATTAAGAGCAGAAGCAGACCATGGTTGGTACAGCAGACAGAATTGTGAGCCTCCTAACCACCCACCTCTTTGGCTGTCTGCCTTGACTCTCCATCCTGAGGACCCAGGGGGCCCTGTACCTAACATATGATTCCAAAGCTCATTAGTACACTAGACGCTCTCTGTTGGATACCTTGGAAGATCTCTTAATGTATTACGTCTGTGTTTGTCTTTTCCCAGAGGCCCTAAGCCAGGAAGTTTCACAGAGAAATATTTATCTCTAGAGTCTAGAGAGACTTGGCTTAGAGAAAAAGGTGCCATCAGCAAATAAGTTTGAGAAGCACTACATATCATGCCTCTTGTCTTACGGGCTCCTAAGCAGAGCCCTGGCTCTGCCTACCTCCATTCTCACCAATGCCGACACAGCACTGTGTCAAGGTCTCTGAGAAATCCCCGCAGTGGGGAGAGCAGCTTGGCTTTGTTTCTCAAAAATGGCATAGGTCTGAGACCCTGTCATGTTTGGTAAAAAGGGAGCGGTCTCTAATACACAGACAGTCTTAGAGAGAAACTGTGTGGGCAAGGAAGGGAGTGAGAAACAAACCACACATGTTTTCTTTTTTCTTTTTTAAATTTATTTTTTATTAGATATTTTCTTTATTT
>NW_022196906.1:36562671-36681103 GCF_008632895.1 Mastomys coucha | reverse complement strand
AAATCCACTCTCTGCCACTTCCTGGCCCTGGTATTCCCCTACTCTGGGGCATAGAACCTTCACAGGACCAAGGGCCTCTCCTCCCACTGATGACAGACTAGGCCGTCTTCTGCTATATATATGCATCTGGGGCCATGAATCCCACCATGTGTATTCTTTGGTTGGTGGTTTAGTCCCTGGGAGCTCTGAGGGTACTAGTTAGTTCATATTGTTGTTCCTCCTAAGGGGCTGCAAGCCCCTTCAGCTCCTTGGGTCCTTTCTCTAGCTCCTTCATTGGGGACACTGTGCTCAGTCCAATGGATGGCTGTGAGCCTCTACTTCTGTATTAGTCGGGCACTGTCAGAGCCTCTCAGGAGATAGCTATATCAGGCTCCTGTCAGCCTGCACTTGCTGGCATCCACAATAGTGTCTGGGTTTGGTGATTGAATATGGAAAGGATCCCTAGGTGGGGCAGTCTCTGGATTGTCCTTCCTTCAGTTTCTGCTCCATACTTTGTCTCTGTAACTCCTTCCATGGGTATTTTGCTCCCCCTTCTAGGAAGAATGGAAGTATCCACACTTTGGTCTTCCTTCTTAAGTTTCTTGTGGTTTGTGGATTGTATCTTGGGTATTCCAAGCTTCTGGACTAATATCCACTTATACCTTTTCTTTATTGGTCTAATAGGCATAAAGGCAGGATCTTTAGCCCTACCTAACACCATGTCATAGGAACCAGCCCTGCAGGGAGTCTGAGACACTGAGAAACATTATACTTAGTGGGTGGGCATTGCCTTTGACTCTAGGGAATCAGTGCAGAACACGTCAAACATGGATTTGCCTTTGATGACCCATGTAGACATTAGCAAGGGAGGCATGGGTAAGTGTAGAATAGATAAATGGTATGTGTGGCAAAGGGAAATCCTGAGAACTGTGGATGAGGTGGTATATAAAACCTGTTCTAGCAGGTCACACGTGGCCTCCTGTGATACTGCAATTTTGATGTTGCTTGGCAAGGGTTGGAGGGGGTGCATTCTGTGCAGAAGGGATAGTCTAGGCAAATGACCAGAGGTAAGAGGTTCTCCTGGCTCCAAATCACAGACATGCCGATGAAGGCAGCTTAAACCATAAGGAAGGAATCTGGGCTCCATGACCGGACATCTAACAGTAGGTGGTGGCATTGCTTATTGTAGTGCTCAATGGAAACAGGGTTACTTACCTGGACTCCATTGCCCAGGACATCAGCTTCATCTTCAAGATAGCTTCCCCTTGAATTGTGGGCTACTGGCAGTGATTTTCTTTCTCTAAGCCTAGCAAGAGAGTGAGAACCAGGCAGGCAACCTCTTCTTCCCTCAAGTCTTTGTGGGATAATTTGGATCACTAACCACCCTGAACCAATCATTGCCCCCTGGGAACGTCTAGCTCTGGCTGACTTAGTCTGAGTTCTTAAGAAAACATCCAAACCATCCACTGGTAAGGCAAATGAGATCTTTGCTTGACTTAGACCAGGGTTTGGCAAACTTTTTCCATAGGGGGTCAGGTCATAAATATTTTAGGTTTTCTGGGCCTAAAATACAGCCTCTATTGTAATCTCCTAACTGCCACTGTGGCAAAAAGCAGCTGCAGAGCATAAATGAATGAGTCTGGCTACGTCCCAGTAAGCTTTTAGTAATGGATATTAATATTTTAATTTGATAATTTTTTCCTGTAAAATAATCTTCTTTTGATTTTTTTTTTTTGCAGCCATTAAGAAATGCAAGGAAAACAGGGCTAGGGTTATAGCCTTGTCGGTAAAGTGGCTTTGGTGTTAACATTAAGATCCATGTAAAAAAAGAAGCAAAACAAGCTGAATACTGCATTTATTTAACCCCGGTGCGGGTGGAGGTGGATCTTTGAACTCATTGACTAGCCAGCCTTGCTGAACTGATGCGCTCCAGGTTCTCTGAGATACCCAATCTCCAAAATTAACTGGGAGTAATCAAAGTAGATGCCTAATGTCAACCTCTGGCTTTCACACATAGATGTACACACTCACACACACACACACACACACACACACACACACACTCTTACACATGCACACTCACCCACACTCACTCACACACACACTCTTTTACACATGCACACTCACCCACACTTACTCACTCACACAACACACACACTCTCTTACACATGTACACTCACCCACATTCACTCACTCACACACATACACTCTCACATACACACTCACACACTCACACACTCTTACATACACACACTCATACACACTCACACACACTCTCACACACACACAACACTCATATACAGACTCTCACACACACACACTCACACACACACACTCACTCTCACACACCTAGGCTTACACACACACAATCACACACAGATGTATATGCATATATGAACATGTACACGCGAGTGCAACATAAAATAAATAAAGAAAATGTAAAGCTGAGTAAAAAGTAAAAATAACGACTATTTTAAAAGAGAAACGTAAGAAGCCACTCTCAGCACTGAGACCACACCCTCCCAGGTCACCCTCACACTGACCTGTAGAGACTTGATTTGGCCCCTGGGCCATAGTTTGCAGACCTGAATTAGACAAACAGGATTCTATGCTGGGGCAAAGGCTTCATCCCTAAACTGTATTGTTGCTGTATGCCGAGGAAGTGTGTAGTGTGGTAGATGGGAAGATCTTCTTTTGAGAGCCTGATGCTTGCAAGTGTCTGCAGAGAGACTGCTGATATCTATGCAGTCTCCCTGGTGGACAGAGGCTACCAACCATTCTCAGACATCATTCTTCCCATCTGAGCAGGGCTGTGGCTCCCACCCAACTTGACTAACATATCATGCAAGGGATGAATCCTTGAAAATGGCGACAGTGGCTGGGGAATTTCCTTCTCTCTTCTAGGTTAGAGCTAAGCCCATGCTTTTGAGCAGGGGCTTCCTGATAAGGTAGCTCCCACTTTTCTTGCTAGACCCTGAGGAGTTCCTGCAATTAGTCAGCTAGTCAGTAAGTAGTCATTGAAACACTGACTAGGTTTGCAGCCCCCCTGGGTGTCATCGGGAAGCAGAAGGAGTGGAATGAGCCTCCTTTATAGGAGAGGCATGGCATGCAAAACAAACATCTACAAATCTTCCCAAATCCTGCAGCACAGAGCTTCCCTGGATGGCAGTGGCATGATGAAATGACCTCATCTCCCAGCATCTGTTTATGCCATGCAGTCAAAGTCAATGAAGGCTGACCCTCGGCAAAATTGGGAAGTCAACCAAAGTTCAGCCTCTGGCTATAGCCATCCCTTCAGAAGACATGTTCCCTCTCTTAGTAGCAAACTATTTCTCAGGGTTATCATCACGTCAGGCTTCGTCTTCTCTTTGACCTTGCTCTATCCATAACAAGGGTCTGTCACTGGCCTGTTCCGTTAAGACCAGTTGATGGAGTAGACTTGGCCTTGGAGGAGATTTCACTTGTAGTTTTCATCATAGCCTGTTTGTGTTCTGCTGTCTTCTGTCTACTTACATAGTTATACATCGAAAGGTTTTGTCCTCAGAGAAGTGTCTAATTTCTTGGTCTCCTCAAAGTGTATCTGTTGGAATCTAACCACCAATAGTAGTAGACAGTAGTAAGGAGTAGGGCCTTTGGAGAGTGACTGGCTCACGACACTTTGCCACATGGTGGTAACGTTATTACAGAGGCTCAGAGAATGCTTTGACCCTTATTCCACACGAGGCCATAGCAAGAAGGAAGCACTTAGGAACCCCAAACCAAAAGCCCTTCCCAAGCACTGAATCTGCTGTGGTTCCATCTAGGATGTCCCGTCCTTACTTATTCTTTGATGATCAGCTAGTACATACAATTCTTTTAAGCCTGGATATACTTCACTGAAAGCTGATATTTTAGAAGATTATTTCTTTTTACTTTGCATGTATGAGTGTTTACCTGCCCCTGTGCATGCCTATTCTGTGTCTGCCTGCAGAGGCCAGAAGAGGCGTTAGATCCCTGGAACTGGAGTTACAGGGATCGGGAGGCTGCCATGTGGGTGCTAGGAATCAAATCTGGGTTCAGTACAAGAACAAGATGTGCTCTTGGCTGCCAAACCAATCAGTCCCCTATTACTTCATTAAAAAGGAGGGAGTCACTCCGTACTAGAGTCCCCCTCTCCTGAGAATGGAGACTATTTTGGAACTGAGTAACAAGGAAAAGCTAGAAGAGTTTTGTGGTGTGTGCTTGAGAAAGCTTAGACCACGGCGAAGAGACTGTCATTGCTGGTCCTGGGGAAAGGGAAAGAAACAGAGGAAACTTCGGAAGAAGCAGATAGCTAAGTGGTTCTGAGTGTCGTTCATAGACGTGGGGGCAGTTAAGGCTGTCCTGCCATTACAGGAGGAGCATGGAATTGTTATTAGCAGCAGAAGAGAGGCCATCCCTGCTTTAAGACCTTGGCTGACTCAGACTCACTCCCTTGTGCTTTTTGGAAGCTAGAACTGTGAGTTAGGTAGTGGATATTTGGCGAAGGACATTTCTAAGCCAAGTGCTAAAGGTACAGCTCTGCTGTGTAAGTAGATTCCTGTGAGTGTGAGTGTGTGTGTGCATGCGCATGCATGTGTGAGTACGTGTGAGCATGTGTGCATGTAAGCATGTGTGTGTGTGTGCACGCATGCATGAATACAAGCGTTTGTGTGTGCAAGAGTGAGTATGTGAGAGAGTATATGCCTGTGCACTAGTAGCAGTAGTAGTGGATGTGAGAAAAGATAAATGACTTTCAATTGTATTTGTTAATAAAGGGGAGGAAAACTTAAAATAGTTGAGAAGTTCAGCCCATGACACTGTGAAGAACATGAATGGAAACACATTGGGGAGTGGATGAAGATGTAGGCAGGTACCAGTTTGCTAAGGAGCCTGGATGTTTAAGGCATCTCAGTGAACCCTGGCCCCATTGTTCAAGATGACAGAAACATTCGGGTGGCTTTCTGGAGACTTTCAGAGCTGTTCATCCTACACAGGCTCAGATTCCCAGAGCCCGAGTGACAGAATGATCTCAAAAGAAGGGAAGTGAGCACCTCTATAAATTCAGAACTCTGGATTTGGTGGCACCTCAAGGGTCTCCCAAGCATGTTCTTTGATCCCTAATTATGGCTCTGAGCTCTGTTAGGGAGTATACTTTATCCAGCCAAATTCTGTGTGTGCGGGTGCATGTGTGCATGCGTGCCTGTTTGTGTATGTGTGAGTGTATGTATGAGTGCATATGTGTGTGATTGAGTGACTGAAAATGTGTATGTGGGCATGTGTGTATGAGCATGTGTATGTATGTGTGTGCATGTCAGTGTATATGTATGTGTGAGTGTGTATATGTGTGTGAATATATGTATGTGTGCATATGTATGAGCATGTATGTATGCGCATGTGAGAGTGTCTGTGAGTGTATGTATGTGTGCCAAGAACCACAGAATCCAAGTTGAAAACTGCACAGCCACCAGGGAAAGCTTCATAGAGGAAAGCTCAGAGAAACCACGATGCAAGCCATTCCACAGGACCCCACCCTGGCAGAGCCACCACTGTGAAATTCCAGACTAGACCATTTCTCCTGTGACTTCTCTGTTGAGCAGTGGAGAGGTCCTGGCTCTCACAATCTGCTGATAGGCGAAGAATCTGTATATAAAGCTGTTCCCAGGCACTCAGGTTTATATCTTAGCTTCTCTGTATTCCAAAAACAATTAAGAAACAGTAATTGGCAAACAAGGATTTGTTTAGAGTTTGACTAAACAGGGAAAAGAGAATCAATTTCTTCTTTACCAGATCTGTGACAGTCTTTCAGTTTATAGAAAATAACACCATGTATGGCCATTTCACTCTGAACAAGCAGTTCTCAGGCTTGGGAGCTAAGCAGGGCCAGGCCTTGTCAATACTTGAATGGGAGAAACCCGTGAAACAAAGGGCAGAAGACACAAATTTGCCTGAGGCGGGGGTTGGGGAAAGAGAGCCTCAGTGGGCCATTCTGTTACAGAGTTTTACTCATATGCAGCCATGAGGAAAATGTAGGTAGAAATTCCATTGTAAAGATCCCAAGTTTTAAAAGAGAGAGGATTTTGGAAAGTTTTATTGAATGGAAGATGTAAGATGTCCCACTGTGAGCCTAGCATCATTTTTTGAGCTTAAATCCATTTTTTTGAGAGGTGCACGTGGGAAGCCTTTGTATCTTTCCTCTGAAGACCAAATTCAAGCTGGGACTCTCAAATGCTCGCTCCCTTCCTTCCTTCCTTCCTTCCTTCCTTCCTTCCTTCCTTCCTTCCTTCCTTCCTTCCTTCCTTCTCTCCTTCCTTCCTTCCTTCCTTCCTTCCTTCCTTCCTTCCTTCCTTCCTTCCTTCCTCCTTCCCTCCCTCCCTCACTCCCTTTTTTCCTTCCTACCTTCCTCCCTCCCTCCCTCTCTCCTTTCCTTCCTTCCTTCCTCCTTCCCTTCCTTGTTACTGTTTTTTTGTTTTTTTGTTTTGAAACAGGCTTTCTCTGTGTAGCCTTGACTGTCTTAGAACTTGCTCTGTAGACCAAGCTGTTCTCAAACTCACAGAGATCCTCCTGACTCTGCCTCCCAAGGGCTGGGATTAAAGTCATGTGCTAACCACCGCCCCCTCCCCCCACCACTCCCACATGGCTCTTAAACACACCACTTTCAAAGTCAAGAAAAGGAGATGGTCTGCTCGAGAAAATGGGCTTAGGAGGGACAAGGCCCTGACTTGAGTGTTCAGAAGAGCCCCTCTGTCCCTCATGGGTAGCATCAGCTTTCCCAGCATGTGATCAGTTATAAAATCACAGCATAGATCATTCGAGGGGCCCCTTCAAGCAGACAGAGGGTGATGGAGCTAAGGGGAATCACCTACCTGAGAGACCCGGCTGAGATTGGATAGCGTGAGGGCCGAGGTTTGGCCAGGCTCCAGTTCTGGCCCTTCTCTTTCACATCTGTGTGACTTGGGTAAACTCAGGCCTTCAGAGCTCACAAGGTTGTCTTCATATCTAATGGCATGGTGACTTTGGAACTACTTTGTAAAAGTGTATAAGACAGCTGTCATGACGAGTACTGTTTGGGGAGCTCCCTACAAACATGGAACAAAGAGAAAAGGACTTCTAAGTGTTACTGATAAGGAGGGTGGGATCGATCCCTTTACTTATCATCCTGGCAGTACTAGGTACCTGCCACATTCCCGACCCGTGTGGCCTCTTATTTACACCTGATGACAATGTTGGCGAGAACTGTTTGTTCAGAGAAACGAAGCAACCTGCCCAGAGGCAGACCTAAATGATAGAGCCGACACTGGAATTCAGCAATATCTGGCTTGCCAGCCCGTTTGCCCACTCCGCACACTTCATGCTGTTTCTCGGGGTATTCGCAGGTGCTTTTATTATCACTTGGCTCAGCCTCTGCCCTCCTTTGCCATTGGTTTTCCTTAGAGATTCTCCTGGCAGGCTACAATGGTGTGTCCAGGAGACATGCCGATGAAGGCATCTCTCATTTTGACTGAGAACCTGTGCACCCAAGGCCCTCTTAAGAGTGTTAATAACATTTACTAAACGTGACAGAGAAAGGTCAGCCTCTGAGTATTGTGCCAACCGGAGATAAACCTTCCACGGAACGTCTGCTCTCTATTATTGCTGGGCAGACTCAGCAGCTCCTGGCTAGCCTGTGAGTTCAGTAGACAAGAGGCAGTAAAACAGGGTGGGCCTCCATCTCTACTGTACCTCTGGGACTGGGGAACACAGCAACTGTGTGGGCAGAGACTAGAGGGACAGAGACTGTGTCACTCTCAGGCAGAAGTTGGACTCCAGATTTTCCTTTTAAATGAAGGATTTGGAGGCCTTGTCTTTTTCTTTGCCAAACCTTACTAGGTCCCCCTGAGGAGTAGCCTTCACAGAAGCCATAGTCCTCAGCAATATCCAATCTCTGTCACTCAGGCAAAAGTCACTCTATGCTCTTGGAGAGAAAAAAAGACTGTCCTAGTGACTTCTCACTATGTAACACATTTTCCTCAGATTTAGCAGCTTCGAGTGACAACTGCGCATCTGTATATTGTCTCCTTTATTTTCTGACTGGTAGACTCTGGAGCTGTTTCTTGGGCTGTTTCTGGCTCAGGCTGGATCACAGGGCTCCAATCAAAGATGATCTGAGGCTGCAGCCTATACAGAGCCCACTGGGCCTAGGGCTGGGGCTGGGGCTGGGCTGGGGCTGGGGCTGGGGCTGGGGCTGGGGCTGGGGCTGGGGCTGGGGCCTCCACTCCTAAGCTCCTACCTGGTGACTTTCAGAAGGCTTTGGTATCTTGTTAGCTGTCAGCTGGAGGCCTCAGTGCCTGTCTGTGTGGGTCTTTCCATTGGGAGAGTCTCCTGGGTGATCTCACTTTCCCCGGAGTGGGGTGCAGGAAACCCTAAGATGGAAACAGCAGCCCCAGCAGCCACATTTCCACCAGGTGCCCTTGGTTGGGGCTGCCCTTCCCAAGTGGGAGTAAATGTAAGAGGGATGGGGCAGTGATCTCGGGGACCATCTTGGAGACAAGTCAGTACACAGACCTGTCAAGACTGTGTGCTGGTAGAGCTGTGTGTGGGGAACTGGACTGTTCACCTGGAGACCTTTTCTGCAGCACCACCCAGCAGTGCTGTTGTTCTTCTCTCCAGTGCCCCTGACATAGAGCTCAAGTTCCTGTAAATACCTGCAGCCTCATTTTCCGCCCTTCTCTCCAGCTGCCTTAGATCCCAACTCCATGGACTATTTGTTTGATTCTTCTGTACCCTACACCTACTGATTTCTGTCTCCAGCCAGTAGGTTTCTATGTCATGGCCTAGTTTAGCCATCTCCGCTGTGAGTCTCTCAGTACCCTAGAGCCCTGTGCCTCTCTATCTCAGTAGCACCATTTCATTCCTCCATGCAGGCAGGATTCCTGAGCATGAACTGGGTACCATGCTCTGTGTTGGGCTACAGGGACAGTAATGGACAAAATGCCAGTGTAGAGCAACAGAAAACCAGAGAAGTGGTGTGTGAGCGTGATGGGGGCTGCAGGTGCAGACAAGGTTGAAGAGGGTCAGGAAGAGGAGAGTGTCCTGGCAGAGGGGAGGGCCCTTCCTGTACTAGACCTGGGGCAAATTTGCTCCTGGGGGAGCACAGAGCAGAGACCACAGGCAAGGCATTGAGTTTGGAGCTGGGGAGAATGCTTTAAGCCCAGCATGGTATGGTTACAGTCAGGTATCATTTGTGGTGGAGATATATTCTGGGACATGCATTGTTGGGTGATCCTGTGCTAACATCATAGAGCATACTTATACAGAGAGAGAGAGAGAGAGAGAGAGAGAGAGAGAGAGAGAGAGAGAGAGAGAGAGAGAGGCTAGAAAGAGGAAGAGAGAGAGGAAAGAGAGAAGAAAGAGGAGAGAGGGAAGGGAGAGGAGAGAGAGGAAGAGAGAGGAGAGAGGAAGAGAGGGAAAAGAGAGGGGAGAGAGAGAGGAGAAGGGAGAGAAAGTAAGAGAGAAGGGAGAGAGAAGAGAGAGGAGAGAGAAGGGAGAGAGAAGAGAGAGCAAAGAGAGAGCAAAGAGAGAGAAAGGGAGAGAGAGAAGAGAGGGGAGAGAGAGGGGAGAGAGAAGAGAAAGGAGAGAGCGGGAGGGAGAGAGGAGAAAGAGAGGAGAGAGAGAGAGAAGTGCTTGGCATTGAGATAATTTACTTATTTTTGCATTGTCAGGGATACAACCTGGAGCCTTAGGCAGTTTTAAGTTACTCTGCAAGTAAACTGTACTATACCTGACCCCATTTATTTCCTGCCATTATTATTTTGTTTAAATTTGAGACAGGGTCTTCCAATGTCACTCAGACTGGTGTTGAACTTGAAACCTTCCTGTCATAACCTCTCCAGTACTGGGATTACTGGTGTGCATCACCTCACACAATTTATGCCATTAAGGTTATATATAAACGAGTGCATACATACATACACATTTGCAGGCCATATGGTGTGCATATATTACTAATGTAGTCTGTTGCTCCTAGGGCCATGGTGAACAAAACAACATACGATTAAGTCAACCACGAAAGAAAACACTGCAGTCAGGAGACATGGTAAACACCAAATGTATGGGGTTGCTTTCAGTGCCACTTGGCACACTGCTTCACAGTAAACATTCTTTTCACCATGAGTAGATGCAAGCCCTGTACAATAATTATACAAAGTACAGTGTAGTAATTATGGAAGCTAGCAGCCCAGCCATTCATTAGCACGTCCTCTCTTAGGCACATTATATAGCTGTATATGCTGTACTTTCTTATCTCTGGCAGAACACTAACTAGGTTTGCTGGCACCCGCATCACCACCCTCATGTGACTAATGTGGTGTGCCATGATGTCACTAGGGTGATGGGAAATTTTCTGTTTTTATAATCTTATGCACATCCCTTGTATAGTTGTCTGTTGTAGACCTGAGTGTCATATCTGGTATGTGACCAAAATCTCTCTCATTTCCATCCAAGTCTGGCAGACCCCTGAGGACAGGGACCATGAGGACATCAACTTTGCGTGCTCTTCATCCTGCTACATAGAACAGCTTTGGCACGCAACCATGAAGGATGAGTGTTCCAGGGTTGAGATATGTCGGAGCCAGGCAGGCTTGGACAGACACCCAGTGAACTTCCAGAGGCCCCAAGACAACTAAAGAAGAAATAAGAGCAGAGAAATTTGTTTTGAGGCTTAAAGACCCACTCTGTATATATCCTTACATTTTATAGACAGGGATGAGATGAAAGTGAATTTAAATAAAGACTTTAGTCTGTATTTAATGATGCCATTATTAGGCTGCATTTGGCAATGTGTCCCCTGACATAAAGTTTTAACATTGGCCTTTCAGAACACTAAATTACCTTTTGGATCTGCCAGCTTTAATGATAAATAAAGAGAAAGTCAACCTCATTACCATCAGATTCATGGAGAGGGGGGTTAACATTTGGTAGGCTTAACCAGTTCTGGATGCTAAGACACGACGGCCACCAAGTGACAGATTCTGATGGAGAATCAGGGGCTGGAGTTCCATTTGCAGCCAAGTTCATTACAGAGGGGTCAATGAGCCTCTGCTTTAAATCAGTGGGACCTTAGTTCACTCTACATTCTTAAAGCAGGGAAGGCTGCAGATGCCTTTCTTGGCTCAGTCAGCCCCAAGCACCAGACTTTAAGGATGCAGGAATGGAGAAAAAGCTGATCTGGAAGAGGTGATGTAAGATACCGTGTGAATGCAAATGGTTATGAGGGAGTGGGCTCCTTATAGACTCTTGCATGTACTACAACTCCAGTGCCTTCTCCCTCAAGGTGCCCCAGAGACTTTGGACAGTAATCCCTTGGGAGGGGCTGCCCTGGGTATGTAGCTTGCCTTTACTACTTGTGGGTTAGACCAGGGAATGGTGAATGCTAGATTGGTGGAAGACTTACACCATACCCTCAATCTTGAGTTCTTTGATGAAGGAAGGGAAGGGCCTTGAGAAAGGAGTAATTACCCTGACAGAGTTCTTCCTTGTTCCATGAGACATACCAAGGAGATATAAGTGCAGAGACCCAAAAGAGAGACAAGCTGGTGGCACATAGGCCTTGTGAGTTAGCGGGGGGGGGGGGAACAGGAGAAGGGAAGGGAAAGCTCCTATGGACCATACCCCTCAAACCCAAGAACTTCAGACAGATCCAACTAGCCAGGCTAACATACAGCTGTGTTCTGAGTCTCCGGAGAGGAGGGCATTGCTGGACAGTGTCCCCTTTCCATTGCAAATGTCCTGACAGGGTGACAGGGAGGAAGACAATGAACTGGGCAAGCAATCAACTGACTGGTAGCATAGGCCTAGAGACACAGCACCCTGCGTTGGTGGTATTCATATCATTCCAGAGAGCAGGCCTGACTGCGTCTCCCACCAGAAGCCACATAGATCGAGAGAGCGGTGTTTTGTTTTGTTTGTAAAATTGGTTAGGTGACTCAAGGACTCTACCCACCCCACATCTGTAAAGTAATAATACCCACCACAAAAGGAAGGTGTTGGCTTTCCATCTTCCCCAGGGCATGAGATGGGAATCCCTTTCGAGCCCTGCCATTACTCTTGCTGTGTCTTTCCTTTCTCCAGGCAGGCCAGCTAGCATCTTCCTTAGCACATGAAAGGTGGTCTACTCTGTAGAAGCCCGTGATGTGATGTTCTGGGCTGAGCACTGGTGCAGCAAAGGACTTGGCTTCTATTTTTAATCTGATCTCAGCCTCTGTGTGCCCTTGAGTTGATTTCGTCTTTCTGGGTTTCTGAATACTCATCTACAAAACTAGTGAGGATACCATTTTACCTCTGCATTGTGGATTATGTAAAGACGCAAATGAGTTAAGTTCTGTGAAGTACTCTGTAAACCATAAAGCACCTGTGATAACGTATGCACAGCCAAACCTTAAGCATTTAATCGTTTTTAATATTTTCAATTTCTTCCTTTAAATTTCATCTTTAATTTTGATAAAATTTGATCTTTTGTGAATGAACTGTGTATGAGTGCATGTCCATGTGTGTGCATGGGTGTGTGTGTGTGTGTGTGTGTGTGTGTGTGTGTGTGTGTGTAAAGGCCTGAGGATAACCTTGGATGTTATCTTCAAGAACATACTCCACGTTCTTTTGAGATAAGGTATGTCATTAGCCTGTAGCTCACCAATTAAGCTAGGATAGATAACCAGTGAGCCCCAGAGAGCTGCCTGTCTCTACCCACCCAGTAATTATAATTGTGTACCACTACACCCAGATTTTTTAACCTTGGATTTTAGGGGTTGAGTTCTTGTCCTCGTGCCTGCAAAGCAAGCACTTTACCAACTAAGCCATCCCTGGAGTCCTCATCTTCATCATTTTAAAGTGTATGGTTCAGCAGAGATGAATACCTTCAGGGCTTTGTGCTACCATCACCACATGTCTCCAGAACCTGTTTTATCTTGCTAAACTGAAAATATTTATTATTGCAGAGGAACTTACTGTTGTCCCATCCCCAAGCCTGTGACAACCACTCTCATGCTTTCTGCCTCCAGAATTCAACTGTTCTATGCACCTCATCTAAGTGGGACACACATTGTTTGTCATCTTGAGACTGGCTTGTTTCACTTAGCAAGTGGTCTCGAGGTTCAGCCTTCTCTCTTCATCAGAATTTTCTTCCTGTGTAAGGCAGGATGACATTTCATTGTTGGAATATACCTTGTATCCACTCAGCTGTGGTGGACAAGAGAGTTGGTTCTTTCTCTAGCAAAGACGCACGGGTAAACATGGGCGCACGAGTATCAGTTTGAGATTCTGCTTTTAATGGAAATAGACGCCAAACTATGCTGGGCCATATGGTGTCTCAGTTTATCCCCTGTTTTTATGATAAAATACTCTGACAAAAGCATTAAGGGAGAAAACGTTTATCCTGGTTTATGTCTCAAGAGTCCTACAGACCGTCATGCCAGGGAAGTCAAGGTGGCAGGAGTTAAAACTGCTGGTCGCATCACATCCACAATCGGGGACGTAGAGCAATGGGTGCACACTGCTGTTCACCTCACAGCTGCCAGTTTACACAGTCCAGGGTACCGGCTAGAGAATGGTGCCACCTACAGTGGGCAGCTCTTCTTACCTCAATTTATGCAATCAAATAATCGCCTGCAGTATACCCAAGGGCCCACCATCTTCCAAGTGACTCTAGATTTTGCCAAGTTAACAATTAACTCTTAACTATTAAATATGGCAATTGCACTTTAATTTTTTGAGGAAATTTGATATATTTTTTATAGTACCCGTACCATTTTACATTTCTCCCAGCAGGAGACTTATGCAAGTGTTCTATTTTCTCCACCTTTTTACCAACACATTTTATTCCTCTAGTTTTTTTTTTAAAAAGTGTGTATGTATGTATATATGTATGCATGTATGTAAGTATGTGGAGGTTTGTGCATGCATATGTAGCCCATGTGCATATATGTAACCCAGAAGTCAGTGTTGGGTGTTTTCCTCAATTACTTTTCACCTTCCTTTTTGGAGATGGGGTGGGTGTTTCTTATTGAACTTGGAGCTTGCTGATTCACCTAGACTGGCTGGCTGGCGAGCTTTGGGGATCTGCTTGCCACTACCTCCCTGGTGCTGGGACTGTAGGTGTATGCTTTCATGACTGAATTTTTGTTTGCTTGTTTGTTTGTTTTGAACACAGCTCCTAGAAGATTGGACTCAGGTCCTCATGGGCACTTTATTAACTGAGTTATTTCTGAAGCATCTTTCCAGGGTTTGTTTGTTGGCTTTGATTTGCTTATTCTGAGGGGGTTTTATAATATTTGGGTTGCATGAGACAAAAATGCAATGTTAGTCATTTAGTACTGATGGCCCCACACATTCAAAACAGGAAAGTGGGATTCTTAGCAGACATCTTAGGCTAGGGTATGGGCCTAGAAGTCTTGGTATAGCCTAGAAACGCAATCGAGGCTCCCATTCAAGCATACACAACAGGTCAGAAGATGATGAGGCCTTGGTAGTGCTAACTGATGTGATGCTTGCAGGGAATTGGTCCATGTGCACCAATGGAGGGATGCACGAGTCAGGCCTTGACAAGTGCTTGGGATTTTAAACACATGAGTGCAGAGGACAGGTGGGCTGGCATGGCGGCAGGGACATCATTGAGGACACAGCCAATACTCATTGGAGGATTGTTTCAAACATGCTCTCTGGATTAGTAGTGTCAGCAGTTCCTGAGAACTTGTGACAAATGAGTGCTGTTGGGTACCACTCCAGACCCCTACTTGGTCACCTGGTGGAGACGTGGACCGGGAAACCTGTGTCTTACAGGTCTCATGGGGACCTCTGAGTGTGTTCTTAAGTTAGAGAGGAGTACAAGCTAACTAAAATGGGCTGTTGAGGGACTGACTGTGGATTCTAGAATCAGGCTGGGGAGTGGGGTTATATTTAGAATCTCCAGTGAGCTTGTATGGTGACACACACCTTTAATCCCTGCACTTGGGAGGCAGAGGCAAGCAGATCTCTGTGAGTTCCAGGCCAGCTTGGTCTAAATAGTGAATTACAGGGCAGCCAGGGATATGTAGAGAGACCCAGTCTCAACAACAAAAACAAAACAAAACAAAACAAAAACAATCAAAAACTCTAAAAACTGGGGAAAAAACCCCACAATACAACAAAACAAAAAAGCCACAAAACAGAAAACAAAACAACAAAAACCAACCAAAACAAAACAAAAAACAAAAACAAGCCCAAACCAATTAAACAACAAGAAGAACTTCTCCAGTTCCCTTTAAACTCCAACTCCAGTTGCTTTTGAACCCCATTAGGACTAGGAAAGCATTAAGCTCCTTGCCAGGCCACAGAAACATATGGCCACCTGTGTGGCTCACTGCTCCCTCTATAGACTTCTTGGTCACTATACTCCAGATGCTGATGTAGGTCCTCCATAGGTGCTCTTTCTTATTGTCTTCTTCAACCTTAGTGCTCTTTGTCTCCGGCCATAGCTTCTTCCTCCGAGTTATTCCTGTCCTGGCTCAGATAGAGCCTAGGTAGAGGGAACTTCCCCTGCAATTCCCGGTTTGCTTGGACTTGCCCACTCTCTTCCTTTTCTAGTTCTTGTTGCTGTGTGTGAAGCCAGCCCATGTCTTTATTTTATTTGCACCCTTGTTGTCCAGCTCTCCTTGTGTCTGGGTCTCAGGGTTCCTACCTCTATTTCTGATGCTCAGAACAAAGTGTGGAACACGGTAGGTAACTGGGATTATTATTTTCCATTCTCTGGAAACTGGAATGCTTTGGAGCAGTTCTGAATAGTGAAGTGACACTATCAAAGATATGCCTTGTAGGAAGAGTCCTCCTGTGGGTCTGAGTGAGGGACGGAGGGACAAAGGCTAAAGGCAAGAGTCAGGTTGGAAAGCGATAATGGTCCAATCCATTGCCTCCCAACTGGGGGAAGTGGCTGTCTCTTACTCAACTTGGGGGAACATCAGGCAATCTCAGGGGTCAGTTTTAGTTGTCCTGGCAAGGGAGGGTGCTGTGGCATCTAGAGGACAGGGGCCAGCACTGCTGTTAAACTTTCAAGGATGCTCAGAACAGCTCCCAAATATCATCAGTGCTGAGGTCAATAAAGCTGTCTCTAAACCAGAGTGGTGACGGGTGGAAAGAAAAGAACAAAATGAATGTTTTCTAGTCATGGGAAAAGGCATTGCCATGATCTGTGGCTGTAGAAGTGACGTCACTTTGGCAGCAGAATGCAAGGACCCTAAGTGGCAGTTCCTCTGAGACACAATGTGCGTTCCTTGTGCTGGTTCTCTTCCCCTCCCCACTTTCTCCCACCATCTCAATCTCCTTCTTTCTGATCTTGGGTTTTGTTGCTTTTTCTCTACAATTTTCTCTTCCTCTCTCCTTCTCTCCTTTCCCCCATTTCCTCCCCATTTCCTCTCTCCCCTGTACTTTGTCTCTCCCATTTAACTGCCCATTACGAACATTTGAAGTTTAGTGGGTTTATGGTCTCGGTCCTTAATTTTTAAAGTGGGTAATTGCATGGTCTATACTAAATTAGATTTACTAGCTTCTTACTTCTGTGGCATATGGCATCCGGATGGGGCTGGTTTTTATCTTCTGCAGTTGGTGATCTTTCTTCCAGTACATTTCTCTGCATTTTGCACTTTCTGACAACAGTCCAGTGAGCATCTCCCTCAGCCACTGTTTCTGTGGAAACTCAATCAGTTGGAGCAGACAGGAGTTATGCAGAAAGCAAGACCAAGTCTGTGCTGCTGGGGTCAAGAGCACAGCTGTGTCCTATACCCCCCCATCCCTCCCCAACCCTTTCTCATCCTGAACTGAAGGCCTAGGCTCTAGCATGGAAAAGGGAGGCCGTGGCTCTTGGAGTTGATCTCCTTTCTCCTCCTCATTACATCACAGAAATGGTTCTTCACCAGGATAGCCTGATGTACCCATGGATGCCAGGCTAATGAGTGGTTTAGTTTCAAGGGAAGATGGCACACAGAGGGAGGGGTCTGGAGAGAAGACTACCATGAGGATGTTTGAACATCTTTGGTCCCCTGAGGAGGCATTGTGGTACTGAAGTCTCATTTTCACAGGGGCTGGGACGGAAAGGACAGGCTTTCAACCTGTATGCTGCATGCGATCTCTAAGACGATTCTGCCTGTCTCCTGGGTACATAGAACAGCGACTATCACTCCAACCAGAAATCATAATTACAGTGTGAGCCACAAGTCTGACACATTTTGTTGATAGGAATCTCTTCTCTCCCAGCTTAGGAAAAGGGCAAGAGAGAAAGAATGACACATTATCCGAATATTTTTTGAATGAATGAGCACATGAATATTCTTGTTCTAGTGGGGTACCTAGCTTAGATTCTAAACATCAGTGTCCTGCCAGTTAAATATCCCTTACCCTGTTCTGGCTTCTGGCTCTTTTCTTGGGGGCTGATGACATTGAATGATGATGGTGACGACAATGACGACAACGATGATGATGATGATGATGATGATGATGATGATGATGATGATGATAGTCCATTACTGGTGTTTGATCTCCTGGGATAAAGAGATGGATAATGCTAAGGTAGAAACAATGAAAGGGCTGCTGAAAGGAAAATCTGAGGATTTTCCTACCATGTTCTACAAACTCAAGGTAGTCCCAGTTGTTTATTTCTCTTGTTTATGCTCATACCTAAGATTGGAAGGGAGATGACTATTAACCCAATAATTTAGGAACCCATTTTTGCTTTGTGATCAAAGGTGGCAGAGTCCTGTGTTGTCAACTCCAGTTGACTTGACTTGCATTTGTTCAAAGCTTGGGGCACTTGAGTGCCTTAGTGTCTCTCTGCCTGATGGATGTCATTCAGTGGTGATCTAATCTAATGAGACTGTACTGATTACTAACCTCTGCTCTGATAAAATATCTGATGACAATTTAAGGGGATGGAGACAAGGTTTATTTTGGCTTACAGTCCAAGGGAACACAGTCCGTCATTGTGGGGAAGATGTGGTGGCAGGAACAGGGGTCAGCTGGTCACACTGATTGGCAGTCAAGAAATAGAGTGGACAGAAGTGAAGCGAGGCCATGAAACTTCAAGGTCGGCTCTCCAGTGCCTCCACTTCCTCCAGCTTCACTTCTAAAGGTTCTACAACCCTCCACCCAAGATCATGTTGGGGACTGAGTGTTCAAACACTTGGGACTAAGGTAGGCATTTCACATTCAAACCAGGATAGACTCATTAGTGGAATGAATGCACTGAAGACAAGTGCTCTCTCAGAGGTGTGTGGACTCCTAAGAAAGCCTTTGACAACTGCGCATCTGGGTTCACCATCAGAATATGCTTAGCATGTGCCTTATGACACCTATCTTCACTCCCTACCCTCCCTCTCTATCTTCCCAGCAAGCCTCTGATGAGTCTTAGAGAGCAGCGACCAGAGCTGTTTCATGTCTTCCTATTTTGGGTTCTCAGCTCCACCCATCCTGCCTGGTGCCTGGCCTTGAGATCAGTGATCCATATAAGCTCTCCAGATTGAGTTACCGCAGTCAAGGAGGCTGGCCTGGGCTCAGTTTCCTCTGCTGTTAAAAGGCCACAGCTTTGTCTGCCATCCTGCACACTCAAACTCACCAAGGCTCCCAGCGGCCTTCATTGTTCCACATCCCCTCAGCCTTTTTTCCCATTCTGTCCCACAAAGTTGATCACAAGGCTGTCATCAGCAGCCATTAAACAATATAAATGGGCAGCCCCAGTTCCCATTCCTCCCCATCCTGGCTCTGTGTGCAGTGAGCCTAGAATGTGGCCCCTCTAAGCACGGATCTGCCACATCCTGCACTGTGGTCAGCCACAAGCTGTCCAGGAAGTTGCCCAGGCAAGGTGGGATGGGGGCTCCCTCTGTGACCACAACTAAGGAGAACACGTGGAGATGATATTCCTCAAAAGAAATAAAATAGGAGTGAGGTGGCAGGACTAGGAGAGAGAGAGAGGAAAAAAAAAAGAGACCAGCTTAAGAAGGTTAACTGGGAATATTGAGCAGATATATCCATAAACTCTGCAAAGTGGCCATATTAATAAAGCACTAAGTGCAGATATAATTGTTGGCTATGCCAGGGAATTCATTCATAAATTTTTTCCAGGGGTCATGTCCTTTATTTAGCTATGGGTGTGTGAAAGATAAAAGGGAACCATGCCGTGAAGTTCAGGCATGCACTTCTGTTGGGCAGATCTGAAAGGTATCCATGCCTAACGTGTGTCCTGCTCAGTGCTGGGTTGTACTGGGGCCAGAGACGATAGGGGGCCGCTGAGCTTCCCACACTCATTGTTTCCTGTCTAGCTGGCAGTCCACAGACAAGGGAGCCAGCGGTGCTAGCTTTGTTCCTTAAGTGCTTCCCACCTACAGCCTCATCTCCATGCCTTTTCTGGACTGTGTTCTGACCTCAGTTCACAGCCCCACTCTGAGCTGTTCTCTATACCGTGGTAGCAGACACACAGAGCCACCATTCTACTGAGTTGTCCCATCTATCATGCACATGCCCTCCATGAGCTAGCACTGAGCTCTAGAAGGTAGAAGTCCTCCCTCCCTCTCTCCCATCTCCAGGGGCAACTGCTTGTCCAAGAGTGGCAGCTGCATTGTCCAACCTCCCCAGTGTAACACATGGACACTCCCCTCTGTCCCTTTTTGGTACAGATGCCCATGCAGTTTGTACCTGCCCTGTCATCTCGATGAAACTCTAGACCCTGCCTCCTTCTCCCCATACCTACCTTGCTCCATCCTGATCATCCGTCATGCCTATGTACCCAGCTCTCTCCAGTGCCACAGCTGTGGATATCATGGTATCCATCCCCTCACTGACATCTCTCCCATTCCACACCAACATTCACTGTTTGTCTTGGCATCATGACAGATCCTAGCCCTCTGGGTTTTCCATAAGGTGGTAAGGGACTTTGCTCCTGCCTCTAAGCCACACCTCTAGATTTTCTGAAAACAGCCTCCTGTCCCTGTCCTCCTGGCACCTTGCTTCCATAATTCCTGGTTCTCTGTATGTCTCAGGATCCATCACAGACGCCCCATATCCCACTCTCCTATCTGCTGGTCCAACCCTTTGCACATATATGTTTGGGATACACTCCTTTCCCTATCCAATGGAAAGACCCCAACCCACCACTTTGCTCTGTTGCCATGAGCACCATCACCCCCCTAACAACATCCAGTTCCTCTTGAGACCTCTGAAAGCCACCTGTCCTGCTCTGTGCCTTGAGCCATGCCAGCCTCTCCCCATTTCAAGTGGACTCAGAAAAGTGTTTATCAACAGAGCAGTTGCTCTCGGCTGTCACCTGTAGCCACCTCCCCTGTCACCCTGCTGGAAAGAGATGAAGATACTGCTTCTCCTCCAGGAAAATGGAAACTTCCCTGCTCAGTGTCTCTTGACTTCCCCTCCCATCAAACACTTAAGGTGCTGCAGTGTTTATTAGTCTCAGACCTGAGCTATCTGTTTCAGCTCTTGAAGTGGTGCTGGCCTGATTGGAGATGTGTAACACACACACATACACACACACACACACACACACACAGACACAGACACACACATACACACACACACACACACACATGCAAGATATGAAAACAAGAATATAAAACATCTCAATGATTTTTTTTGTATTGATTGGATGTTGGCATTATAGTACTTGTGATTTAATTTCATAATCTCATACATTTCTTTTGACCTTTTACAAAGTGCTCACTAGAACACCAACAGAGGCTTTGCTTTTTTCCCTGTTGGTAGCACTGAGGTAGGATAGAGGCCGAGCCACAGTAGGACAGAAACCAGAAGATACAGTCACTCAAATGTAAATGTATATTTCTTGCACACATGTGCCTAGGGTATGTGGTAGTTCAAGGATGGAGATGATGAGCAATGCTGTCGTTATCAATCATGTGGTTTGTGTGTTGCTCTGTCACCGTATCCTTCCAGGAGCGAAGAGAAGAGAGTGAAGGGATGATCTGCGTGCCACGGTAGCCGTCATCTACCCCTGTGAGCTCAAAGTCAGCTCAGGTCTTCTGAGCTCAGAGGAGACTGTCAGATATTGTCTAAGCTGGGTCACCATGCATCCAGTTAATGTCAGGGGTGATGGGCTGCTAACAGGAAGAAGAGAAAGGTCCTTGGGTTGGCACCATGGACTGCCATCTTGGTGGAGGACTGTCCCCTCTGTCATGCCTCTTTATCCCTCTCTAGGTTCTGTCTGCTTTCTACAGGGCTTGCTCCTTTTCCTCTGCTGTGGTCAGCTTTCCTCCCGGTTACTTCTGCTTTCTATGTTCTTGTCTTCATAGCTTCCTGAGTCCTTGTAAAGTGTGATGTGTCTGCCTCCAGTTGTCCCAAGACACCTGATACCATATAAGCATTGCTCCTGTCTCCCCACACAAGTCCCCAGAGACCTGCCAATTACCAAGCCTCATAGGCAATCCTTGGTTCTTATTGTCTTTGGTCCACCTCACTCCCAGTCCCTGTAAGTTCTTAGGTCAGAACATTCGTTTTCAGCCTTCCTCCAAACTCTCCAAAAGCATGGCATCTCCAAGGTCTCCAGCCTCGTTTCCCCTCCCCCGAGTCTTCACCCACTGCTGAACGCAAATGGTCACAATAGCCCTGTCCCCAGGGATTCTTACTGATCCCACCTCATCATCATCATTTGGATCTGCCTCCCCTTTGTAAGCCCAAAGTCTGTCCTTGGTCTCCTGAGCTTGGGGGAGGCTAACACGCGTTTTCAGCTCTCCTTGCCTTGACCCTCACATCTGACCTCATTTCCTTCTGCTGGATTTTTAAAATAGCACCCACACTGATCTTTTCAGATCAAATTTTCACTCTCTCTCCAGTATACCTACAAGAGCAATTACCCTGAAATGCAAACCTTGCCATGCCATGACCTGTTTAAAGTCCTTGGGCTGCTCCCCGGCATCTTAGGGCACCATTCCAGCCTCCTAGTGAGCCTTTATAAGGTTCTTTGTGCTGTGATATTCTTCATGTGCCCTCTTTCCAGGCCCGTCTGACCAGGCACCACAGACTTCCTTAGGCTTTGAGGTAGGGATCCATACCCGACACGTTTCTTCTCTGCCTTTTTGAAAAACTCACCCACTACTTTCATAGCTATCTCCTCTGTGAAGCCTGGTAGTCACAGATACTTAAGTAGTCAGCAGTCACTTAATATGTGTATACATGCATTAGATAAATGTCTTTTTTTTTTAGTTTCCCCCATCTGAGAGTTGCTTTTCCTTTATCTTCCTAAGAATGTCTTGCTTCCATATACAGTAAAGATCACTTGCTTCCTCCCCAGACCCCAGGATCTCTTTGAGAACCAAAGACCTAGTCTCTCTGGTTCGAGATTTTTCTGGTACATGAATACCTGCGGCATAGTTGCAGCTTGAATGATTTTGTTTTTTCACTTTCCTCGTTGGCTTGTGGCCATTTGCTTATGTAACTTTGTCTTTTTCTGGACACTTAGGAATCAGAAGCATCCTGTCCCCTATATATGCATGCATCACCTTGATCAATAGAGTTGGTTAATAGATTTTGATGAACTAATAAATATAGGAATTATGGAATGAATGTACTACCTTCCTGTAGAGTAAATGATACTTCCTGTATCATTTACAAAGTTCATGATGAAGTACTGAATTAATGATTCATATCACAAATGCTTTGAGGGGGGAGAAATCTGAAAACTAGGGGATCCATTCAGCTGGAGCTCATCATGGCTCCCTGGGTGGGAAGCAAGAATAAGGTGCAGTTCAGTTAAGATGTGGATGTGGACACAGAAAACCCAAGAGCTTTCCAAATAGAAGAGACAACCTGGGCAAAACCAAAATGAACAATAACAACAACCACACACACACACACACACACACACACACACACACACACACACACAAAAACCAAAAAACCAAAAAACAAAATCTACAGTGCCATAGTCCTATAACCTGTTCCATGTCCAGCAAGGATGATCTAGAAACAGCTAAATGACCATAAAATTTAGTAGAACCTGATTGTGGAAAGGCATATTAGATCCAGAGGTTCTTAAGGATAGGGGATCTACACTGCTGTGAGGGAGACTGAGGCAGGTCAAGGGAGGAGGAGAAGAGAGCTGACAGCAGGAAGAGAGAGCAGTGGGAAGCAAGTCCCTTGGCTGTCCTCAGTGACTGGGCAGATGGAGTGGACAAAAAGTGCAGGAGAGTGCAAGCCTGCTCTGCCAGGAATGTCTGCGTGAGCAACCTCACTATTAATTAAGTCTGAGGGGCAAGAATGAGCCCCTGATTGTATGTAAAGGTAATGGGTACTATTTGGGACACAGAATTTGCAATAAGCTCTAAGGGAGTACTTCCTAGTGTTAGGTTAGGCAAGAGCCTAATGTGTGGCTGAGAATTTGACTCTGTACATAACAACCCAGGGTTTGATAGTTGAGAACTGGTGTCAGAATTAAGAAGTTATTTCTCTCTGTGTGTACGCATGTTTGTGTGTGCTAGGGTGTCTGCATGGGCATGTGTGCCTGTGGAGGCCAGACAACAACTCTGGATGCAGCTTGACTCTATCCATCTTGCTTTTGAGACAGAGTCTCTCAGTGTCCGGGGATTAAGCAAGTAGGGCAGGCTAGTTAAGCAGGGAGCCCCAGGGATCTGCCTGTCTCTGTCATTGGGGTTACAAGCATGGACCACCATGTCCTGCTTCTTTACATGGTTCTGGGGATCTAACTCAGGCCCTTGTGTTTGTAAGGCAAGTGTGTTCCCAACTGAGCTGCCTCCTCAGTCTAGTAGGTTCTTTAGAGGGAAAGTATATAAGTATACAAGTGCAGGAAAACTGAAGATTAGACCCTGGGAAATACTCACAAATAGGATCAGTGCAAGAACAAGAGAGGGTGGCTGAATGGGAATTGCCGGGTATCTTTATCAACACTTAGTATGGTCAAGCCTTTTAATTTCAGCCATTCAAACAGGCTTGTAGTAGCATCTCATTATGGTTTTAACTTGCATTTCACCAGTTACTGTTAGTATTGAGCCTTTTTTTTTTTAACCTACCTGTATCACTTATCTATGAAGTGTCTGTTTCAATTTTGTTTGACTTAAAATTTGCATAATTTTCTTATTACTGAGTCTTGAAAGTCTCCGTGTTTTCTGGATGTGAGAGGCCTCTGTGTAGGATCCGCTCGGCACACATTTTCTCCCAGGTTGTTTCTTGTCTAAGTCATCCTGTTCATGGTGGCTTTGGAAGATCCGACAAGTGCAGCTTTGATGTAGTCTAACTTCCTGAGTTTTTACTTCATGGGTTATGCCTAAGTCTTTTTCTAACTTGGAGGTCATGCAGATTTTCTTAGAAGTTTCACAGTCTTGGGGCTTAATTTATGTCTGCAGACCAGTTTGTGTGAATTTGGACACATGGCATGCAGCAGTTTGAAGTTCTTTGTCTGCCTTTAGTGTGAGAGGATCTGATTATTTTGACTCAGCACAGTGTGGTACTGTTTTTCTCTGTGCCAGTGTCAAAATCACTTTTTTTCCCTCACAGATGCATAGAGCAGAGTGATGATCTGAGTAGAAGTTGCCCTAGAATAGAATAGAATAGAAGAAATAGACTTTCTATGTGAAAGTCAAGATTAACTTGGCTCGAATGTTTATAAAGGGTATACCTTTCTTGCCAGATGGGGTGCCAAGTACCAGGTTAGAAGGAATGAATGAGGGAAAACTAAGGGCTGAAGCCTTGGTTGAAATGCACTACAAGAGGCAAGGGCCTGTTGGGAAATGCATGGCCATGCTGCTTGGTGAGCCACTATGTTCAGGGTAAGGCCTCTTGGAAGGGGAGATGTCCCAAGAGTTATCCTGAGTGAGCAGGACCAGCAAGTAAATGAGAGAGCAGAGGTAGTGGGAGAGGAAAGGGATTCGGACATATGGCAGCACAGGTGTGCTTGCATGGTTATGTCTATGTGAAAGTATGCACGTGTGCTTACATGCATGCCTCTCTCTCTTTTTCTTGTGTGTATGTGCATGCATACATGACATATCATCAATGTTTTACTATTTGGGGTGGGTTGAGAGGAATAAGTAGGGAAGCAGAGTCTAAGAGGCAAGTCTTATCAGCTCTGCCATGGATGGAACCCAGGGCATTGTATATGCCAGGAAAGTGTTCTTTCACTAAGGCACACCCCAAGCCCCTGTTTTTATTTTTGTTTTCATCTTTATTTTGAGACTTTGTCTTGGTAAGTTGCCTAGGCTGGCTTTGAACTCTTTCTGTAGCCCAATCAGGCCTCGAACTTCTAATCCTCCCGCCTCAGTATCCTGAGGTATTACAGGCATATATCTATAAGACCCAGTTAAGTGACTGTCTTCCGGGTAGTTGGGATGAAGGAACTGGAAGCACACAATATTGTTAGAAGAACCAACAAGAGAAGTACTGAGGAGGCAGATGCAGGTGTGGTTGGGGTGGTGGTTTGGAAATGAGGAGTTGGGCAAGGGTTTGAAATCTGAGAAGCTGAGGCTGCCCTTTGCTAAGCTTGGGATTTTTAGCAGAGGGAGAGCAGGGAAAGGCTGAACTTAGTCCCTCTTTCTCTCTGTCTCTCTCTCTCTCTCATGTGTGTGTGTGTGTGTGTGTGTGTGTGTGTGTGTGTGTGTGCACATATTTGTGGAGGTCAGAGTACATCTTTTCTTGGCATTGATTCTCTTCCTCTAGATGGTGTGGTGGTTTGGATGAGCATGGCCTCATACGTTAATATGTTTGAATATTTGGTTGTTACTTGGTGGAACTGTTTGGGAAGCATTGGGAGGTGTTGCCTTGATAGAGGAGTCAATGGGAGTGGCTTTGAGGTTTCAGAAAAGCAGTGCCATTCCCAGTGTTTCCTTCACCTTCGGCCTGTGGTTGTTCCAGCCTTCTCCTCTACCATCATAAACTCTAATGCCCTGGAATCATAAGCCCAATTAAATTCTTGTGTAGGTTGTCTTAGCTATAGGCTCTTATCACAGAAGTAGAAACCCATCTAAGACATGTGGATTTGCTGATCAAACCTAGGGTCTCAGGCTTGTGCGACAAGAGCTTTGCCCATTGAACAATCTTGCCAACCTCCTAGTTTGGGTCTTGATACGTTTGAGATGCTTTTTAGACATTTACCTGAGGTGCCAGCAGATTGTTATATGCACGTGTTTCTTCCCCAGGGAGGTGTCTGGAAATGAGATCAATCAGGAAGTTCCTGTAAATAAGGCAGAAAAGGGGCTTTGCAGAGACCCTGGGGATCCATCCATATTAAAAGATGGCAGGAGCAGAGGGTACCTGCAGGAATGGCCAGAAACATAGTAGAATCCTTGGAGAACAGCTTCCTGGGAGACAATGAGGTTGAGGGCCTTGGTGAGACAAGGGGAGCAGGGTTTGGCTGAAAAGAACCCTAGCTCAGGAACAGCCAAGACAGGGGCACTCCCACAAGTGGGCCCAGGCCCCAGGTGCTGCTATGAGCCATGCAATTCTGGACATGTTGCCTAACCTGCCCCTTTCACTTATCTCATGCTAAAACAGAATAATAAACTGCACATTGCATGAGGATTAAATGAGATCATGTATTTGATGTTCTCAGAGCAGCACCTGGGTGATCATAAACAACAATGCTGGCTATGATGTAATTAGACGAGGGATCGGAAGTGCCCCCTGATTTTGCTAAGATGTTTGTTGGCACTTGTATTATGTGCAGTTTGAGTGAAGTGTGGGGCAGAGGTGGCTTGCAGTGAGTGGATTGGGGGACTTTGGGCTGAAGTCAGCAAACTGAGGAATCATTCAATAACCCTGGCTTACACTGAGGGTGAGGAGGAAGGGGAGCTGCCAGTATTGTAAAAGTATCTTAGGAGGTAGTGCTCACCTCCCTGCAGGCATTAAAAGTCCTCCTTCACTCTACTGAGTGTTGGCTGTGGTCTTTTGGTTTTGTACTTACCAAATCAGGATCCTGTTGTGTTTGGCTCTAGGGCCAGTGTGGCACGTGGCCCATCTGGTCACAGGAAATTCTGTCTGCTTGGGCTTTGATGCTGCCTTAGCACAGAGAGACAAGCTCCTCTGGAAGACACTGATCAAAGAGAGTTAAATGAGGGAGGTAGAGCTGTTGGGGAGGAAGGTGGGGAGCGGGGATGGAGGCTGCCCTGGAAGAGGGGATCCAGGTGAGGATGAAGGTACAACAATTTGTGTGGAGGGACACTTCCTTCTGTGGAAGAGATGAATGGGAACAAGGAAATGGAGGGCAGTAAGAAGACAGAGCTGATGATGGATGAGGGGCAGGGCATCATCATATCTGGGAGCTTGGAGCTGTGGGCAAGCAGCTGAGAAGCAAAGGTAACCAATTCCCCAGGGCTCAACCTATCTCTTTTTCTTGTTAGCACAGGGCCATAATGGGTTGGCCCAAACAGCCATTGGCAATGTTATGGTTATGGCCTATAAAGGCTCACCAGTAAAACTTTTTTATTCCCTCCTTAAAGAGCTGAGAGCTATCGAGGTGCTGAGACTCTTCTGTAGCAGGCCTCTGGTGGAGCTTAGAGATTAAGCCGGCATACACACTTGAGGGGTCACTCCTGAGCTTTCAATAATGTATGGAGGGAAGGCAAGCCCTGCTCCAGTTCCCACAGGCAAACAGAGAACAGGATGCTGCCAACCCTGGAGGGATGAAGCTGAGTAGAGGCAGCAATGGATCCTTTGCCGTGTATGAGCATGCACAGGAGCTGCCCTGGATCCTGGTGTCATCAGATGTAGCCAAACCACCAACCTTTGCTACAATCGCAGCAGAGGATGAAGAGCCAGGCGATCATGCACTGTCATGCTCTCAATAGCCACGCAGTCCTGAGTACTACATGCCCAGATTTATCCATTTACTAAGATGTGTCAGGCCCGACCAACCCACTCCTTCAAAGGACTGAAAGAAGAGAGGCCACAGATAGGCAGTGAGAGAAATTCACTGAGCTCAAAGGAAGGTAGTACAATTGAGATGAGCACTCTGGGTAGGCAAGCAGGCGGGAAGGAAGAATCACCTGGGCATTTAAGGCGTAGACAGCTGAGGACGCACAGAGGTACAGGTGAGCATCCAAGTCTCTGCCAACGGGCCGGGGAGCTGTTTGGGTTCTCAGACAATCTATGGAAGAGAGCACCAGAACCTAGGAGTCGGAGAGGGCCTTCAGGAAGAGATGAGTCTGTAGGGAGCAGAGTCCAGGCTGGGAAAGAGCAGCATAGGTGGGCAAAACTGCTCCAGCAGTGAGGATGCTGCTTAGCATGACCGAAGACAACTCCCAATGCTTTGGGGGGATCCTAGAGCATCTCAAAGCTATGTGTCCACCTCCGCACAGGCCTGCTCACACATTTTAGCACTCAGCTAACCAGTGCCAGGCCCACCAACCCAAAGGGAGTCACCCTGTCCAAAGAAGACACATTTAAGGATGAGAGGGGCACGGGGAGTTTGGGATCAGGATGTGCACTGTCACAGGGCTGCCTTTCCATTGTCAGGGGCCTCAGACTCCAGATGGGGAGAGAGCTCAGTAGAGAAGATAATGATTGGGGTTTGAGTGAGAGGCAAAGGCTTTCTTGACATAAAGAAGGTGTGTTGAATCCTGCTGGGCCAGAGAAGCTCTGGGCACTACTGGGTCTTCAAGGTTTGATAAAAGGGCAGACAGTAGTCCCTAATGTGTCTCCTAATCTCCACCCTGCCCTTGCTGCTGCCCAGACCTCTCAGTCTCACCATGGCTACTAGTTGACTCCTGCACAGAACAGTCCCCAGGGCCATAGGATGTGCTGGCTCATACTGTTCCTAATTTGGCAGCAGCTGGGAACGCCGAACATTCTGGCCTAACCCAGGAGCTGGGCCTGAGGGACCCAGTGTGGTCCAGGAGCATCCGCTGCACATTAAGTCTTGAGCACACTGCTCTCTTGCATCCATCTGGCTCCTCTCCTGGGACTGCTGAAGAGCAAGTGTGCTGTTTGGTAACTGCCTGCTGGGGATATGTTCCTTCAGCACCATGGAAGAGCCTGAGTCTCCACCTTGCATTTGGCATTCATAGGCCTAGAATTCAGTTCCTATTTTCAAGCTAATTATCCTGGTTCCAATATATCTGATGCCAACAAGACACCCAGTCAAACCTCTTCCCTGTCAGTAATTAATCGCCATCAAGAACCAAAACCTTAGTGAATGTGGGGCTTGGGATGGCTTGGGAGCGGGCATGGGGAGCAGGATTGTCAAATACTCCCAAGGGCTTCATGGGGGAGGAAAGAAGAGGACTCAACATCAGATTCCCACATTCTCCTCTGTCTTCCATTGTTCCTCTGACTCAGCACTTTAGATGAGGCTCTGGGTATTGTGTGTACAGTGTGTGACACAGTTAGCTGGGGGCCTGCACATCCCAGTTTTTTATGAACACATTGTCTTCATCAGCATAGGATGCAATACGGTAAGATTGCAAACTGAGCAGCTTAAAGATAGAACTTTTATGTCTCAGTATTTTCTGGGATGTCTGAGGTCACGGAGTTGGTCGAGTTCATTCGTAGTGAGGCCTCTCTTCCTGGTTATACTAGAAGGTCAGGTCATCTTCTCTCTGGGTCTTCCTATAGTAGAGAGCAAGTGACTGAGGTTCCTGATTTTTCTTCTGAGAGGGACACTAGTTCTATGAGTTCAGGGTCCTACCCTTGTGACCTCATGTAACCACAATTGACCCCTGAAAGCTCTCCTTCCAAATACTGTCACATTGGGAGTTAGGGCTTTAAAAATGCACTGGAAAAGAGAGCAAAAGGGAGAAGGTAATGAAATGGGGTAGCACGCACCTTAGATGCATCTTTTACAAAAAGAAGAGATGGACACAGCTGTATCTGGATGCATGCTGCCTCTTGTAACATGGCTGTATTTGGGCCATTTCTGTAACGATGCTGCAGCAGCAAAGCCAGGGAGACTTTAATGTGAACACTCAGGGCAGACTCTCCTAAGTTCTAATGTTCACAAAGGGTATGGACTTTGTGTTAGCTTCCCATTACTGTGAAAGTGTTCCAGAGGTCAATCAACTTAAAGGAAGAAAGGTGTGTTTGGGCTGTGATGTCAGCAATTTCAGCTCTTGGTTGCTTGGCTCTGTTGCTTTAGGGACCACGATGCCGCTCTATATTATGGTAGAAGTATGTGGCAGAGAAAGCCACTTTGCTCAGGTGGCAAGGAAGAAAGGAGGAAGTGAGAGAGAAATGGAGGGAGGGACGAAGGAAAGGAAGGAGAAAAAGGATGGCTAAGATCATTGTCACCCTTCAGTGACCTAACTTCTCTCCACTGTGGTCTGCCTCTTGAAGTTCCAATCGCTCTCAGTAGACCCAGTCTCTGGGCACACTTCAGATCTAAACTTTATAATATTTTGGGTGAGATTATTTTAGTGATTAATTTATTACAGGTAATTTATAAAATATCTAGTAGATGTTAGTAGTTAATAGGATGGCTGTGTCTAGTTGGAAAATCTCATCAGGGTGTGGTATGTGCTAGGAGTTGGGAAGCAGAGAGATTACCTGGAGGGTGTTCAGAGCTCCAGAAACCAGCCTGTCACTGTTAGTGTCTCAGGATTGGTTTGCCTTGGTGACACTTCCTCAAAAGCTCCCATAGGATGAAGGATCTCTGCCTGCTACACCCTCTCTTTCACCCAAGTTCTGAGAGGACAGCTCAAGCCAGCCTGAGACCACTTCCTCCTCCATCGCTTGCCAGCTCTGAAAGCATGGGCAAGTCACCAGACTTGTGAGAACTACTCCTTCTCGACCCACGCAAAGACAAGACACTGGTCTTACCAAGTTGAGGATGCGATTGTAACGTGCCCTCTAAACACACTATTGCTGAGTACACGGCACAGTTCTATCTTGGATCCAGGACCTCCTGTGCACGAGTCTGCTGGACTGTCAGCTCCTGTTGTTCTAGTTCTCTTCTCCACGCTCTGGGGCCAGTCTAGCTGTGGGATGTCTGAGGTCACGGAGAATTTTCACTGTGAAGTGTTTTTCTTAGTATCAAATCTTGTGTGGAATCAATATTCCATAACTGATGGATGTGAAGTTGTGATGGTCACCACTGGCATGGGGCAACACACCATCTATCTGCTTTTAGAAGGAATGTCATCTGTCCCTTAAAGGACATCATTTGGGAATCATTCCTTTCTATTTCTGCTTCCTTATGGTCTCAAGTTGTGATCTTAGTGTTACTCCTCCCATTTCTGATTTTTTGTTTTTGTTTGTTTGTTTTGTTTTTCCGAGACAGGGTTTCTCTGTGTAGCCCTGGCTGTCCTGGAACTCACTCTGTAGACCAGGCTGGCCTCGAACTCAGAAATCCACCTGCCTGCCTCTCAAGTGCTGGGGTTAAAGGAGTGTGCCACCACTGCCCGGCTCTATTTCTGATTTTCATGGCACTCATTCTGAGTCTTGTCCCCTGAACCAGTCTAGTGAGACTATGACATGAACACTGACTGATGTCAGAACATCCCCAAATTCTCCCATTCACAAGGAACGTGGACATGGGAGGGCTTTTAAATCTTCCCACTTACAATTCTTTGGCCATCCCTACAGGTGCCCAGCCACTTCATGTGTGCTTTTCTAGTTAATGTGTCTACCTCATTGTCTGGGCCCTGGGACTCACCTTCTCTGCATGCCCAAGCCTATGCTCCGAATGTGAAATTGAGTTTGCATTGTTCACTGAGAGTGTGCATACAAATAAATCCACAAGTCGGAGAAAAATGTGTTGTCACGTTTCCTGCCATGTCCTCGTATTTTCTTTGTGAGATTGCACATAGGACAGAGAGCATGGAGCCTGGGCAGTCAAGGTACTGGGATGACCTCAGAGTCAGCTATCTAGATGGGAAGCCAACTAACACCAAGTCCATATCCCCTGTGAGCATGAGAACTTAGGAACACTTCCCCCCGTCCACCTGGCCATAGCTACTCAGGGCCACGTGGCAGGGGAATCCTCTGTGATACACCCTGTGTTTTCTTCAACCTCTGAAACATACGTTTGATTGTCTTTTTTATAATTACTTTACTGAGCTTAAAATTCATCTCCCACATAATTCACCCACCTAAAGCATACAGTTCAGTGGCTTTTACTACACTCACAGTTGCCTCACAACCACAGGCAATGGTTCCTCTGATCTGTCTCTGTTGATTCACTTTGTCTAGATATTTCTGTATTGATAGACCTGCCCATCCAATGGTATGTTGTCGTTTGTATCTGGCTTCTTTTGCTTGGCATCCACATTGCCACCTGTGGAAATATTTTATTCTTCTCATTAAACAGTAATAATCTACTGCTGCAAGTGTCTACATAAAAGTCAGTTTTCAGCCCCCCACCCAGGAAATAAGAATTTCAGTGGCTAGCATTATTGAGTGCCTACTAGATGCAAGACCAAGTAGTGCCTACTAGATGCAAGTGCCTACTAGATGCATTGAGTATGTGCATTGAGTATGTCCCATCTCATATACTTCTCACAGTAGGCCAACGAGTAGCTTTCCTCCTCATTTTTCAAGTTAGGAAACAGATCCATTAGCTAATATGGGTGGAGCTGGGCTAGAGCCCAGTTCTCCATGATTCCCTTCACACTGCATCCTGAGGCTGGGCCGCTACTCGTGCTGTACCTCTCCAAATCGTCCATGCTGTTTAAGTTCAGATGATGGGTCCTGACAGCCATTACCTGAACTGAGTCCCTCCACTAACTGCTGAGTTCGTCTTTACTTTTCCAATGCTCAGTGAAGGAAAGATATTCAGAGAAGTTTCATAGCTCACCAGGGACACATGGCTCATAGGCACCAGAGACTGGAGTGTGAGCATTTCACAGTTCTCTGCAGCCACTTCCCTGCTCCCACAGCTGTCCCTCACAAATGCACAGCCTTCTCTTTTCTCAGGGACTTTCTTGTAGACTTAGAATTCCATTTCCAAAAGGGTAGTGAGCACATGCCTTTCTGTGCCCATGTCTCTGAGGGTATTTTGGCACCTGGGCCCAAGGACCTCAGATAGGTAGGACCCCTGGTGGCCAGTTGTGGTACTGCATTGTTCCTCTGGTGCTTATGCCATAGAATTCATTGCTCTGTCTGTGAATAGAGACTGAAGCAAGCAGGGAACTCACTCTGGAGAGTTCTATGACTGTCGAGGTGGAGAGGGATTTGGGAAGCTGACTGGAAAAGGAAGGTGGCAGTGTGGGGAGGGTGGAGAAGGGGAGTGGATGGGCAATGGTGCTGGGTGGCATATCAACTATCTCCATATGATTACCTGCCCACAGCTGCTATCTTGGATGACCCCATGGAGTGCAGCAGAGGGGAACGGCTCTCCATCACCCTGGCCAAGAACCGCATCAACCGCGCACCAGAGAGGCTGGGCAAGGCCAAGGTCGAAGTGGACATCTTTGAGCTTCTCAGAGACAGCGAGTACGAAACTGCAGAAACCAGTACGTAGACTGGACAGGCTGGCAGAGGAAGAATTGGTGGTGGGCATGTGCTTAGGTCCAGGCCTCCAATAAAATGTCTTCCGGGGAGAGAGAGTTATACACTAGGAAGGCCTGTGAGAATCTCAGCCTGGATGAGACTCCTAGGTTCTGTTGTGAATCATGAACTGGACAGAATATTAATTCACCAAGTAATACACCCATCCATCCATTTGCTCATCATTCATTCATTCATTCACATCCTGGACATTTTCTATACAAATACTTGAACAAAGGTTTGTGGATGATTGAGAAAGAATGGCAGCCAGCATAAAGACAGCTTATCCATTGGTACTTTCTTCCTTCCCTCTATCCCGCCCTCCTTTCCTTCTCCCCACTACTTCCTTCTCTTTTCCCTTCCCTTCTAGTCTTTAGTAGTTCACCATTGAGATAGGCTTTCACTTGGGAGCCCAGGCTGGTCCAGAGCTAAATAAGTAGCCCAGGCTAGCTTTGAATCACAGCAATTCTCCTGCCTAAGGAGTCATCTGGCTCTGCCTTATTTATTTATTCATTTATTTATTTATTTATTTATTTATTTATTTATTTTTGGTTTTTCAAGACAGGGTTTCTCTGTATAGCCCTGGCTGTCCTATACTCACTCTGTACTCACTCTGTGGACCAGGCTGGCCTCGAACTCAGAAATCCACCTGCCTCTGCCTCCCAAGTGCTGGGATTAAAGGCGTGAACCACCACCACCTGGCAAAGATTTACTTATTATAAGTACACTGTAGCTATCTTCAGACACACCAGAAGAGGGCATGAGATCTCATTATGGGTGGTTGCTGGGATTTGAACTCATGACCTTTGGAAGAGCAATCAGTGCTCTTACCCGCTGAGCCATCTCACCAGCCCCCCCTGTCTCTGCCTTATTTATCTTCTTGTGCTGAAGGCAGCAATGGAGGAAGATGCTGTGTCTTGGAATGGAGTATGACCATTTTCTCCAACTGAGGTATTCAGCCTATCTATACCTCAGTTTATTCATCAGTAAAATGGGAGTTCTAGGTTCTACTTTGCACATCTTGCATATTTGTTATGAGGTTCACATTAATTAGAAGATAGGAGAATCCCCTGTGAATTGTAGGGTTTTACAGACACAGTAGGGCCCTCAACTTACTCAGCACACAGGTCGGTCCCATGTGCTGGATGCCCCTTTTACATCTAACAATAATATGAGAATTGCATGCTGTTTCCTCTATTTTAGGAAAAAAGTGATGCTCAAAGGTGTGGGATAATCGGCCTGAACACAGAGCTAGTCTGTGAGCAAGCTGCTGCATCTCCCTTGCGATCCTCTGGTATTGCCTTGTGACATAGCCTCAGTTAGCAAACCCTTGCCTTGCAGCCAAGCCAGAAATGAACAGCTCTGGTATAGAAGGAAAGCAAAGAGCCATTAGTCAACTTTCTGCTTTTCTGTCCAAGTGCTAGAGTCATCAACCTAAAATGGGGACAGGCGTGTTTGTCTGCACAGTTTTTGAGGTTTGAGTCCATGACTGAGCATCATGGAGATGCGTGTGTTAGAGTAAAATCGCCCACCTCATGGTAACCTGGAAGTGAGAGGAGATAGAAAGAGAGGGAATGAGGCTTCCAATACCCTGTAAGGACATGCCCCCAGTAACCTCACTCCCTTTCACTAGACCCCCAACTCCTACCACCATGGGGTAGCCGAGCCTTCATCACGTGAGCCTTTGAAGGACATTCACACCCCAACTGTAGCAAGGGATGCTCAGCCCAGACACAAGATGACATCATTTCTCAAGACTTTGGGGGAATCCCCTTCTCTTTCTTTTCCAATCCCAAACCAAGAGAGAAAAAGAAAAGAACAACTGTGTAACTATTGGTGTTAGACACCGGGTCTTCCCCATGAGGATACAGCAATGCTCTATTGCTCTAGCCTAGGCTGTTAGGGCTGGTTTAAGTACAGCAGATGATGGAGAGGCAGGCAGTGGTCCCCAGGCCCACCAGCATCTCTCTCCCTCCCTTTCTCCCTTCCTCCCTCCCTCCTTCCCTTTCTCCCTCCCTCCTTCCCTCCCTCCCTCTCTCCATCCATCCCTCTCTCTCCCTCTCTCTCTCCCTCCCTCCCTCTCTCTGTACACATGTGCGTGTGCGTGTGTTTTTCTCTGCCTCTCCTGTGTACTCATTGCTTCTCTATACCCTCCTGTCCTGTTGGTTCCAGGCTCTTCCCTCAGCTGCCTAGTTCTCTTCTCCCATCCATCCTACACTATTTCATAATAGCTACCCAGGATGATACCCTCTGATTCTTCACCCTGGAGCTTTTATTGAGTGTTTTCCTCTATGATTCAGTATGTTAGGCATTGGGAATAGTGTTGGAAACAAGAGGGATAGGACCTCTGGACTCATGGGACTTACAGTCCCTTTGAGTATACACAGTGTCAGCCCCTCCCCTAGTACTGCTTTTTGTTGTTGTTGTTGTTGCTTTTTGTTTTTGTTTTTTTGTTTTGTTTTGTTTTGTTTTTTGAGCCAGGATTCCTCTGTATAACCCTGGCTGTCCTGGAACTCACTCTGTAGACCAGACTGGCCTCGGACTCAGAAATCCACCTGCCTCTGCCTCGCAAGTGCTGAGATTAAAGGCATGCACCACCACTGCCTGGCTAGTGCCGCTTTTTATGATACATTTTTAATTAAACTCTTGAGAACTTCCTGCATGTGTACAATGTACTTTGATCATATTTATCCTCACAATCTTCTTCCTAATTCTGTTTCGGTTACACCGCACCCACCCCACCTTCATGTCCTTTGTTTATAAATAGTCCACTGAGTCCAATTTATGCTGCTTTTGTAGGGAGGCTGTGGGGCCATTATCGGGATCATGGCTGACCTATCAGGACCACACCTCTAAAGAAAACGGACTTTCCTTCCCCTAGCATCATTAACCACCCAAACCTCCTCAGCTAGGAGAGAGACTTGTGCACTCCTCCTCTCTCCATGCTGGCTTGATCGTATGTAAGTCTTGCTCAGGCCCCCACAGCTATTGTGAATTCATAGTGCCGTTGTCCTGCTATGTTCAAAAGACACAGCTTTGCTCTGGTCCTCCCTGGCTCTCAACTCTCATATAATCTTCTGCTCATTCTTTCCTGATGTCCCTTGAGCCTTGAGGGGAGGAGTATGACATAGATCTCCCACGTAGTACCTGTTCCTCTGGAAACCCAAAGAGAGAGATCTCATCAGGACTGCTCATCTTGCTTTGTGGCCAGTCTCATAGGATGCTGGTGTTTGCCAGGCTGCACACAGATGTTGACTATCCCCGGGAAATAGTGTCCTTTCTTGGTTCAGTAGCTCTGAGTAACGCACATTTCTTCAGAACAGGGTGTGGTGAGTCCAGTATGAAAACTTTCACTTATATTCATTCAATTAGTAAGAAATATTCAACAAGTACCCATTTCACCTGATTCTAGCCAACAAAAATTTATCAGAGAAGATGTCATGATTAATTTCTAGGACAACAAAAGGAAGATAGATTGCTCAAGGTCTTCCAAATAAAATCAGAATACCAATAACTTCTCAGGAGTCTTCTAGTCTGGTCTGTGGAGTTCCTTCACCTAGGTATCAGACAAGGGTTTGGATTTCTTCATAGCTCTTTGAAAACCAGTGCCCCTCTCCTTTCCTTCAGTTCTTCGGGGCCTCCTCAGCAGGACTCAATGCATATGTGCCCATTGTGGATGGCGTCATTGGCCGGAAGAAATTTCCTCTCCCAGTGACCCATGCAGTCAAGGCATCTAAAATATGAAGACAGATGAATCAGGGAGTAAAGGAAATTATATCTTTATTCTTCTTTGCAGGGCTTCGGACATCTTTTTAATGTCCTTTTAGGCACTGAGTATTTTATTAGCAAGTGGCCTTCAGTTCAGCTTTTATATCAGTGTGTTTGAGGCAAGCTTCAGATGGTGTCTGGGTTTTTCTACCCCCAAGGGTCTTTCATCTGGAGTCAGAGTATACCACTATAGGTTTTAAACACCACCTAGATAGTTCTTTGAAAGGCTATGTCTAGGTTTTTTTTTCCCCTATATTTAGGGAAGGGAACAGATAAATGGTGGGTTTGTGCAGTGGGCTAAAGCAAGATGAGCAGTCTCTCCGGTGTCCAAGGCAATACTGGGAAAAGATAGGTAGACTGAGAACAGGATCCTTGGGTGGAGGAGGCTAGCTACTCTGATCCCTATTTAGGAAGAGTTCTAAGTGGTATGACAGTTAGGATTGTGGGCTTGAGAACCGGATTGAGCAGAGCAATACCTGTGTGGTATGGAAAGGCTATTTAGCCATTTTTATGTCTTGGGTTTGCTGATGTGTCAAATGATAGCTACAGTCATGTTGTCTCATCAGAATGGTCCATGCAACAGTGTAGGTGACACGTGCCCTTGGTGGGTGCATACATGGGTCGTCAGAAAGCTGTAGCTCTGGTTGTTTGATTAATTTTGCTCCTGTCTCAGCTAGGCACACTTCTTCCCCTGCTACCTCACCATCACCTCTTCTATCCTGTTTTCAAAGCTCAGCTGTCCCCGAGGGTGGGCTCCTCTCTCTCCTAGGCTCTTCTCAGGTGACTTGCTTAATGTCAACATCCTTCATAATTGGACATTCCCATTCTCTTTCCAGTTTTTCGCATTTGATGCGCCTGACAGCTTTGAGCCTTTGAAAGTTGTGGTGGGTCACCTCGTGCCAGCTGCTGGTCTGTACCACAGTCTAAGATTTCCCTGGGCTAGTGGTCCAGGTCTGATTTTCATTGCTAATTGAAGACATTTGCATGGATCCAGGGGCTTGGATGACTCCCCCAACCCCTCACCTATCACCCTGTGGCCAGGGACCATGCGTGCTTCAAGGAGATGAAAGAGACTGCCGTGATGTATTTGGTTGGGCAAAGTCAAGGCTGTGATTGAAGTTGGGACTTTAGCAATTCAACAGGGCTATTTGGACTTACTGAAGTAATAGGTGCTTTTCAAAAAGCTCTGTACATTGCACACTTAATGAATCACACTCAGGGTGGGCCAGCCAGTCCAGGGAAGTAGAGGTTATTTTGAGAATCAAAGATGAGGGAGTGCAAGGAAGATGAAGATGCTTGCATCGTCTGTTCGCCGAGCATAAGGCTTAGAGATGGAAGGTACCACACAGGGCATTAATTAACAGCCAACCTGGAAGCTGGGAAGATACGAGGAGAAAAAAATCAACCCCTGTTCTGTCTGGTTCACATAGGCAGGTTTTCATCCAGTAGGTTTAAAGTGAGGGTCACTTACAAAGCTTCCACCAACACTCCCGGGGCTCCCCCCACCTCTGCCCTTTACCACCATTGCCTCGGGCTTCCAGATATTTGATTTGCTAACTCCCCCTGCACAGCTCACAGATCTGAAGTGAAAGGAATAGACAAGACCTATTAGGCCACCTCCTCCCCACACACACACCCTCAGCCCCCTTGGCCCTTCTGGCTTCCCTTCTGGCATCTTATCGCTATCTCTCCATCACCAGCCTTCCATTTGCAAGGAGCCCCTAAAAGGTATCAGATTTTGATGCCCTCTGCTCCATAGATCACTCTGCCTCCTGTGGTGAATGTATTAGGTTTAACTGAGCACCTCCCCTTTGCCACTCAAATATCCCCAGGCACCATCTCTGTGTAGCCAGAACTAGTTTAAAGCTTAATTTACTGTACAGCTAGAAGCAGGGACCTTCCCGTCAACCCCTCACCTCTGCTTGTTTCTGTGAGGCAAGCATACCACCCACTGTCCACTCTGACTCCCTTTGATATCCAGAAAGCACACCAGGGAACTGGGACCAAAGAATGTTCCAGCATTCCTGGCACAGGACCTGTGTCTGATAGGTTCTGATTCCACCTGCAAGTCCACTCTTCCTAGGCTTCCAGGATTCTTGAAGGCTAGGGGTCATGACCTCCAGGGATTCAAGATTCCCTCAAGATCAGTCCAAAGCATCTGGAGTGATAGCTCAGTGGGAGAGTGCTTGCTATCTCTGCAAATCCCAGTGCTCAGGAGGTGGAGGCGAATAGATCTCTAAGCTCAATGGTCAGTCAGCTTAGACTACTACTACTCGCTGAGTTCTAGCCCAGCAAGAGACATTGTCTAAAACAGAACAAGATGGACAGTTCCTGAGAAACAAGACCAAAGTTGACTTCTGGCCTCCATGAGCATGTGTGGGTAACACACACACACACACACACACACACACACACACACACACACACACACACAAACACACACAAACACTACCAGGATAAAGAGAAGCTAGAAAGGCATGCAAATTGTGAGGAGTCATGCACCAAACACCCTTTGCTCTGCTGTCTGAGATCACTACTTCTCAGGGGCACAGTATGGACTCAGAGACACACGGAATGGCAGAGCTCAGAAACAATCTGGTCCAATCCTCTTCAGTAACTGAGGCTCCTGGTCTTTTCAAGGAAGAAGTTAAAGAGTACAGAAAGTGACAGAAGTCTTAGGTGACTTCTAGAGGTGTTGTCAGGGAGTGGCTCAGACAGGGCTTACCTCAGAGCTAGGACATAGATCCATTGGGTGAAACGCTAGGCAAAGCTTCAGGATATTCTATAGGTGAAGAGACCTAGGACCCCAGTATATGGAGCAAAGGCTGGACACAAAGGATACAAGGGTGCGAAGTGGCTGATGAACATGTGCCTTTTACAGAGTCTACAGCAGGCACAGTTGATGGTCAGATATGAAGGTCAGTAGAGACCAACACCCCCATTCAGGGCTGGGTCACCTGTATGCCGCACAATTCTAACCTTGATTCTACCACATCTTCAACTCAGGCCTTATTTCTCTAAGTCCTTGTAGGAAAAGAATCAGAATTCTCTGGAAACAGGCATGCCTAGCTCGCTCCCTTCCTGAGGTTAGTGGGGATGGAGTAGGTGAGAATGGGAGTATTTAACACACTTGGAGGAGCGCATGACCTGCGTGAGCTCTCAGCAACTTTTATCCATTTTTGTGAAGCCTAGACTCGGGCCTCCCTCTCAGTGGTGGTGTGCCTGCTCAGTCTGGCATCTGCAGTGATTTGTGACTATTAGGAGAGGAGGTGGTGGTGGTGGTGGTTTCTGAAGCCAGGCCCTGCTATGGAGCATGATAATGCAGTGTGAGCTGTCCTCCTAGTCCTCCATGCATTGCCTTCCTCGGCTCAGCCAGCACATCCATTTCATTCAGCTCACTGACCACCTTGGGGGCATGAGCAGGGGGTGTTTCTGAAAGCTTTGATGTGGGAGGAGACTGTGTGTCAGAGTAAAGAGAGGCAGTTGCTGCTGGGGTATAGGGCAGTCTGGGTCTCTTGATGTGTTCTGCATGTGGGAATAGAGAGGCACCTGTGCCTTGCTGTTCTCCTGCTTGATGCCAAGACCTGAGTCATCCCTAGGTCTATGACACTGGGATTTTTGGCATCCGAGGGTAGCTGAGTGGCTCATGTAGAGCTACCTTGACAGGGACAAGGACCTCCTTTCGGTGGCCTCTGAATTAACGCCTCTGGACTATATGCCTCAGGGCCAGCCCTCCCTATCCTACACTGCTCCTGTGTGCTTTGACCTAGCTACCTAGATGGATGTCAGAGCCACAGAGAAGCTTCTCCGTGGGACTGCAATGGCACCTCATGGTCTTCTATTCTCTTAGCTGATTTAACAGTTGCCTTCCGGTTCATCTGCTGCCTGGAAAACAGTTGTCCTGACCGTGTCATGTACATCTTTCTGTATCCTCACTTCCCTGCTCCCCTAGAAACAGATTAGGGCATCTCTTTCCTTCCCTTGATGCCCCTCCCAGCCACTTCTCAGTGCCCTCGCTCTGGTGGTTTTAGCCTGTGGGACCCAGGCTAAAACCTGGGATTTAGCCTGAGATGAGGTTTTTCTTTTTTTTATGGATGTTCCCCATCCATCCCAGGGATTCCCAAGCCATGCTGCTGATAGGAGGACCCTCCTTTTCCCCTGGACTCATCCTGGACCACCTCAGTTCAATAGAGCAAGCATCTGGTGAGCAACTGCTTTCTTCCAGGTCTGAACAAATGTCCCCATGCTCTCAAGGGTTTAGAACCCAGTGAAGTCAACAGATAAATGGATGTGGGTCTGGAGAGCTCAGAAGGGCAGGCCCAGGACCCCAAGTTCCTGAGGAAGCCTGATATTTAGAACTCAGTTTAGAACTCAGAACTTCTGAGACTATATAGAGAGTGTACCTGGTGCATGTGCCAGACACTGAAGAATGTCTCCATGTGCAAGCAAATATATTTAATAGTCATGCATTATATAGGTTGAATATCCCTTGAATGAAATGCTTGGGACCAGAGATGTTTCCTGGTGGGGATGGAGGTAAGGATTCGAACGGTATACATGGACATTGGTAGTTGAGAATTCCTAATAATCACTATATCTGAAATCCCAAGTCTCAAGTGTTTTGAGCATCATGCCAGTACTCAAAAAGTTTCTGATAGGATTTAGGATTTTTGGATTAGGGCTGCTTAGCTGGTAAATAGCTACACATCTGTCTACTTAGATGAGATTTTACCACCTATTTTGAGGTAACACATCCAAATTTGGGATTATGACCTTCTGTAAGAATTTATCTTTAGAAAAAAAAAATCCCTCTGCTGAGAGCCATCACAAATATGCTTGGCGCAGAAGCTGACTGGGCATTTAGAGACTCAAGGAACTGCCCTGTTTCTGTAAGCAGCTGGGTCTGATGCAGGACAGAGGTGCTTTCTTGCCTTGGGGCGTGATCTGAGCTGGGTGCTAGAGAATCAATGTGAGTTTCCCGAGCAGAAGAGCAAGAGTCTTGACCATGGCAGGCTGGGAGTGCTAAAGAACCCTATTTTAGAGAAGTCTTTTAAAGTAGATAAAATAGCTGACCATGGAAACCAATTATATAGGAAAGCAGCTAAAATATTTTAATAGTGATATATTAATATCTATGATTTTTAATGTATTCATAGGCAAGCCTAGCATTGAGTCTAGAACAAGGTTGAACTAGTCATGAATATAAATGACATTTGTGATGGGATATGAAAACATGGGTAATTTCTGCTGGTGACAAAGGCACATGTACTGCAAATATACTGTGCTTTATTATATGCATTGAAATCAAAGAAAATGTTACATTTCAGCTAGGTTTATAGAGAGGAATGAACAACAATAGCAACAACACCATATGCATACACACACACATACCCTCTCTCTCACCCCCCCCCACTCACTCCTTCACTCCTTCCCATCCTTGACTTCTTGTCACAGATCACAGGTAGGGAACAGCTGATTTAGGCACAACTGACCACTCAGAGGAAGCCTGGAGGAGGAAGACAGAGTCAGGCACAGTGCAGAAAGAAGCATGGGGGCTGCAAAGGCAGGGTGTCAGGCAGATCAGACCTCTTAAATTTTACTTGTCATCGGGAGATTTTTTTTTATCACATTCCTTACAACATATTATAAAAAGAATACATGCTCATTACAGAGAGCGAAGAAATAAAAAAGGAAAACCACAGAACATTCTCACTGCCAAGGCAGTGTCATGGAACATTCCTGTTAATTGCCATTCTCTGTGGAAGGCTGTGGTTTAGGAGTTGGTCCTAGGGCTAGGGGTCAAGCTGTCCAATCTGTTCTCTGTTCCTTAGTTTCTTTGTCTTGTTTTTGTGTCTGTAAAGTGAAGATGCCAGCCATTGTACCTGTTTCATCAGGTTGCTTTAGAATTACATAAATCCATCCCTAAGATGTTCTCTGAACAGGCCATAATTATCTTCTGGTAAATGTTGGCACTAATCATGCCTTCCTTGGCTCATTCTTCAATACATAACTAGCCCAGATATTGGCTTAGCTTGAGCTTCATGTAGATGCACATATAATTTTACATCCTGCTTAACTCTCTTAATATTTTTCCATAAATAATTGTAATGCTATTATTAACTGCTCAGATACATTTAAAATACCTAAATACTATTCTCTTTGGGCACATGACCCACTCTTTATAGCTATTCCTTTATGGCTAGACATTTAGTTTATTTCCAGTTTCCCATGAGAAGAGTCAAGAAGGCTATAGTATAGTTAAGCCATGGTTCCTTGCTGTGTTACTCTAAGGGCTAGAGGGTGCCTGGATGCATAAGACAGACCAAAACAACAGATCAATGTTTTATGATTATGGCTTACCCTGTAGCATGGAGAAAGAATTGGAAATGGAGATCCCTGGAGATAGAACCCCTAGAAGTGAGGTCAGATCGGCAGAGCCTAGGGAGAGGGAAGGTGTGGGAGAATCAAGAGTGACCATAGAATAGCTTTGACCTCCAGGAGCTAAGGGAAGTGAAGCACAGTGGTTAAGAACATAAGCTTTGGTGTCAGATGGACTTCTAAGGTCAAGACTGGCTCAGCCATATATTACCCATGTGAGCTTGGATAAGTTACTTATATACTATGCCTTCATTTCCACAGCTGTAAAGTGGGAATAAAATGAATCGTCCTAAGGGGAGGAAGAGGAATAGCAAGAGCTGACAGAGGAAGATGGAAGAGCACAATGTGGGAAGATGGATGAATAAGAAAAAGTATAATGGTGTATAATGGTGTATGGGAATGCCATAATGAAACCCATCACTTTGTGGCTAACTTTAAACAGTAATACTACATTTGGAGGGCTAGGGTGATGGATCAGCAGGAAAAAGCCCTTACTGCTTTTGCAGAGGACTGGAGTTTGATCCCTGGCATGTATATTGGATGGGTCACGACAATCTGCGATTTCTACTACAGGGAATCTGATGCCCTCTCAGACCCAGGCCGTTTGGCAACAGAGTCCATGCTCAGACTACGCTGGACTCCGTTGAGTAGGAGATGCCAGAGGGCAGGTGCCTTGGCTAAGAACAGCAGGTGCTTAAAACTTGATTTCGTACTCAAGATATAAGCCAAATTGTAGGGTCGTATGGGCAAATGCAGCAAGGATAAGTTTGTTCAGACAGAGGAAGGCATAGGTAAAACCCAGATTAATCAAATAAGAAAGAAAGAGCTATTAGCCAAGAGAGGATGTCAGAGAACTAGATGAGAAGCAGTACTGGACAGTGTTATGAAATCCCGAAGAACAGCATCACCAGCTTGTCATATGCTAGGAAAGAGAGTTGGATGAGAACCAGGGACAGGCAGTGATGATCTGGATCTCTGAGAGAGACCTCTGTAAGCATTGTGGAGGAGAGAGCTGGGGAAGGTGTGGCTGGAGAGAATCAGATTGTGCAGTGAATGGAGCCGGGGCCTCAAGCCCAAAGCTGACTCTGACCTTGACCTACTATGTGCCACTTAACATCAGGAGGGAGGGCTTCTCTTGAAAGCTGCCATGCTGGGTGACATTGAAAGCATCCAGCAGGCAGGGGGAGCCACACAGTTAAGTCTGAGAAAACTTGCATTCTTCTGAGGTCAGGCCTGGCCACCAGGCTGTATGCCCCTGGGGATGGGTACACTTGGTACTGTTGAATCTTCTGCACCTTTGAGATTTTGAAGCCCACAGGTAAAGAGAGGATCTAGAAGACCCAAAGTTCATGTGTTACACCACCACAACTCTGTGGTTTGAACCATGGAGTCCTCCCCTGGTACCTGTACCCCATGCAGTGCATCCCATGGCTTTTGTGGCTGGCTGTTAGAACTCTCTCCATAGGAAGGAACCCCAGGCTTCAGGCATGGTTTGGTAGCTCCCTCCACAAACCAGCATGTACTCTTTCCTCACTTGCAGTTTCTGGACCTGGCAAATGAGTCCTATCATGAATAAGAGAGAAGTGTGTGTGGAGCTGGGGTTTCAGTTGTGGATACAATGTCAGATTGTGCAGTGGAGAGCCTCTTTATGCAGCCAAGGATGTCGTGTGGGCTGTGACATCACTGATGTGTGCAGAGAATGATCTCAGACTCTTTCTGTTTCCTTGTTTCTTCCCATCTGCCATTCCTCAGTTTCTAGTATTTTGAAACCTTGATTCTCCCTTCCTCTTCTAACCATAGGCCCCATCATTCCATATCCAGTCAGGAATCCAACCTGGGACCTTATCTAGAAAATATTGTGCCTGACATCAAAGGTCACCCGGCCTAATGGATTTGCAGTCTAGTGAGCGAGTGGGTCTATGGAGATGGTTCAATGGGCTAAGTGCTTGCTGCACAAGCATGAGGACCTGAGTTTGAATCCTCAGCACCCACATAAAAGCTGGATATAGTGATGTGCGTCGGCAACTTCAATGCTGGGGTAAAGATAGCTGGGTACTCTGGGCTCACTGCCCAGCTTCTCAGGCTGGCCAGATGGTAAGATCCAGCCAGGTTCAGTGAGAGACCTTGTCATAGAAATTAAGGTGGGGAGAAACAGAGGATGAATGACCTCTGGTGTCCATATTATATATACACACACACACACATGCACACACGCACACAAACACATACACACGTGCACACACACGCACACAAATACACACACACTTGTGCACATACACACACGCATGCACATGCATACACGTGCACACACACATGCAAACACACATACATATGTGCACACACGCATGCACACACATGCAAACACACATGTGCACACACATATGCACACACATACACACATGCACATACACATGCATGTAAACACACACACACACACACACATGCATGCACACTAGTGAGAAGAAAGGAGAACTCTATACCACAACCAAACTGGACTAAGTGTTTCAGATGAGAGGTGTAAAGTAGGGATGTGGGAACAAGGGTCTAAGGAATGAGGGTGTCTGGGTAACCCATGAACGGTAAGTATCTAGCATTCAGTAAGGGAGGGAAGCTTCCCAGTTGAAAGAAAGCAAGGACTCAGGCACTGCTGGTCCCCAGGTATCACAAAGTGGGAACCAGCTCCCTGTAAGGCAGCCAAAGGGGCCTGCCAATGAGAGACTCCCTCCACCTCTTTCTGCTCTCTCTCTCTCTTTCTCTCTCTCTCTCTCTCTCTCTCTCTTTCTCTCCTCTGTCACTCTCTGTCTGTCTTTCTGTCACTGTCTCTCTGTCTCTGTCTGTCTGTCTGTCTGTCTGTCTCTCTCTCTCTCTCTCTCTCTCTCTCACACACACACACACACACACACACACACACACACACACACACACACACACCTGCCTCTTCTGACTTCCATGGTCTGCTTTTCACCTCTCAGCTGGTGTCTCTTAGCCACCTTAGTCGCCTTGCTTTCTGCTTTTCTTCCTCCTCGACTGTCTTCGCATCTGAGATGTTAAGAGATTAAAGGCTGACCACCACTGGTACCACCTAGACCTTGTACCTTTGCAGCAGCTGTGTCCCTCAACACTCTGCAGACCAGACAGGGTGTGTGGGGGGCACCTTGGATTCGATATTACCTCTTTGGTGAGGGCTCGGACAATTTATACCCCCTGTTGGCTATGGCTATATGTTGTCATAGCCTGGGTCATTTCCCCATTCAATATTGTCCATAAACACTAATAAAACTGTCAGAGAGCCTAGCAGACCAGGGAGAGAAGGAGAGATGTGGGTTTAGAAGGGGCAGAAAGGAGTCTGGATTGGGCATGAGCAGAAGGTGAGAGTGCTGGGTAATGGTCTAAGGACTTAGTCAGGGCAGAACCTGAACTGCATCATCTGAATGTCCTGTTTTGTTCCCTAATCCTGTTTTTGCTCTGGTTACAGTGTGTCAGATCCTCCCCAAGGGTGTGGTTGCTGTCCTGGGACCATCGTCCAGCCCAGCCTCCAGCTCCATCATCAGCAACATCTGTGGAGAGAAGGAGGTGAGTGTGGGGCTGCTTTGGGGATGGTGCCTATAGACTGGATCCTTAATGCAGGAAGTGCCCAAGGAGGCCAAACTGTTAAGGATATCATCAATGCAAATGTGAGGTAGAATGGCCTCTGGGGGGACATGTCCTTTTCCCAGGTGATGAGAAGATGGGGAGACGTTTGACCACAGGATTTCCAAGCTATGCTCGGTCGGTGTCTTAGGGCTCCAGGACAGGGCAGTGTCTGCACTGGCCTCTCTGTGATGCAGAGAGATGGAGGCTGGTGGTCTAGCATGAGGCTAAGGGAGCAGAGGTCTGAGTTGTGCACTGTTGGTGTAGACAGTGTATTGGTTTTCTGTTCCATGGGATTCTGGGGAAGAATGCCTTGGGAGGAAGAAGCCACTGCTCCGTTTTATTGCGAGAATAAATTGTAAAAACCTCTGCTTTCTAAGTAGATGGGAAAGATTTTATTTTGTTGCCCTCATTCACTAGTTCCTGCATTTGCTCTTCCAAGCGAGATGTTGGTCTTCAGGTATGACCTCTGACTGGAGTCTCTCTGGGCCCAAAGTATGGAGGCCATTTCCTCTGGTTCCAGTTCATGGGACAAAAACATGATGGAAGACAGGTTTCCTAGCAACTTGCACTTTAGAGAGCCTGCCGATTGTAGGCATCACTGTGGGCCCATTTAGAAGCTGCCAGTCTTTCACCTGCAAATACATGCCCAGAAGACAGTAAATTACACTCCCCCACCCCTCTCCCACCCCCAGCCCCCACCCCATACCCCCATTCCCCCCACATCCACACATCCCCACACCACCCATACCTCTACCCCTCCTACCCTCCCTATCCCTGCCCTGCACCAGCCTTCCTGTGTCCCAAAGCCTTTGTGGACCAGTATGTAGAATGCAGCCTAGGCTCTGGGAGGAACATGAGGAGGCAGCACCATCTCCCACTTGTGCTAGAGACCCAAGGCTTGGCTTTCAAGCAGCATCTGATGCTGGGGGATATCCAGGTGCCCTTTCAAAGAAGGCCTAACATCCCCACAGCAAGCCACTCTTACCAAAGTTGGGGAATCACAGACAGGCTCCTGCTTATCCAGCTTCCTGGAGCCCTAGATACCGTGGTCAGGGTCTGTGAGTAGACCCTGGTTCTCTGACCCCCTCCCTCCGAACTGTTATGCGTAAGCATTTTATGGTCCTCGCCACCCCTGTCCCAAGGCTGGACTTGCTTCTCAGAGACCTTCAGAACCACCCCACCTCAGTTAACCCAGAGATACTTCTTAGGCAAGCTCAGACTGAAAAGCTACTTCTGTCCTGCCACGGCGTGTCACAGGCTCAGCCAGGAGCTGACGTTTAATTTGAATCTCTCTCGCTGGGCTTCAGGTAACATTAAGCGGAGTGTGTCGCAGGTTGTTACTCCAGCCTTGGCTCTGATCTTCACCCAGCTAGGTTGCCAGCATTTGAGCTCCCACATTTCTTTGGCTGATTCCTTTGGCTTTCTGTTCTCTCCCTTTCTCCACCACACTCCCTTCACTGCCCTTTGCTCTCCTTCCTCGGCCCCTACTCCAGAAAAGCTCTGTCTCGGAGCTGAGGCTCTTTCCCATTGGCTTGAGAGAGCCTCCACAGGACAGAGGGCTTTCAGGACAGAGGCCACGAGGCCTTCTGATTCGCAGCATACCCACAGTCCCCCCAGGAGGCACTGCCCAGACAGCAGCCAAGCAGTTACCCCCTCCTCTGTCTGGTCATGTTCTTTCCAGAGCGACCTTGCCTGCCACTCAGATTATGCATTTTGGTTAATATTTTATGAGGCCTGACTCTGAGGAAAAGCCATGGCGTCCTCGCCGTGGGCTCCAGCCCTTTAAACGCCACTAATATTTCTGAGACCCCATGGCTGGCTACTTCCTGCCTCCTGTTCTTCCCTCAGCCCCACTGTGGTGACTTCCTGGGATGAATTTGCAATCATGAATCAATCATGGATTGATTTTTCTCCAAGAGGCAGAGAGAGAACAAACCAGCAGGGTGAGGCCTAGCTACCCTTGCCCAGGCCACAGAGCAGCTGGCTGCCTCTCTAGCAGCCTTCTAGAGGGCCCCTGTTAGTGATTTAACCCTTGAGTCCATTCTGGAGAGACCACCCCACCCTCTCCCTTACACAGCTAAAGGGGGCCTCTGGAAACTTCTACAATTAGAGAAGAGAGAAGGGAGGGAAGTGGGGCATTGTCCAGGCACTGACTGTGCAGGTTTCTGGGCTGTTTTGATCTTGACACAGAATCACATTTTCTCTTCTTGGACTCTCACAAACACCCTAGGTCTGCTCTATTTGATGAAGGTTAGCCAGGTTAAATGGTTTGCTCCTGAATCACACAGTAGAACCTAGAGGCAAAACAGTCTGTAGACTCCAGAAACCACGTATCCTTCTCCCTGAAGGACCCCTCCTCAAATCTAGGGCTGGGAGCTGTGAATCCAGCCATGTCTCCAAGGGCTCTCCACCACGAGGGAGCTAATGGGCAGAGCTCTTTTGGCCAGCTGCTGCTGAAACTCAGTGGGTTGCCAGTCATAAGGGAGGAGTCAGGTCAGAGACTCCAAGGTCTAGATCTGAATGAGCCAGGGCACCTGGCCCATCCCCAGCCTTGCCCTTCATCTGGCTCATTTGTCACCTCACCTGCCTTCAAGGTGTTTGTGTTACTCACTTTAGATGGGTTGTTTGGGCTACAAAATGCAGGCAGGAGGAAAGGCCCCGATAAAATGCACTGGGTCAGCTCTGATCTTGAGACCTATCCTCCATACTTCAGGCTTTTGTCAATTCTGCACCATGCAGTCCCTGATGGGGGAAAAAATACATGGTTGTGTTCTGTCCATGGTTCAGGGGCTAAGCCTCCTTGAATTCAGTAATTTTCTCTTTGGATTTTACTAGATCTTTGCTCTCTTCCCATCTCAATTTCCAAAGAGCTCTGATTTCTGACAGACTTCTCTCTAAATTGTAAAAGGATAAGATGGTTGGAATCCTATAGAGACCATCACAGCATCATCCCAGACCCCTGTAGCAGAGCCTCTGAGCAAAGCCAGGCAATGAAAACTTCTGTAATCGCATCTGACTAATCCATTCTAGAAGCCGAGCACCCCATCATCAGGAAATTCTTCCCGCTGTCCACTTTCAATCTCACTTGCTTTCGCATCAGTACAGACTCACGCTCAGTGTCAGCTTTCCCAGCTCTGAGTACCAGAGATGAGAGTGTCTGAATAAAATCAAGGTGGATGGCAGCTTATTACGATTTAACTTTCCTATTACCTACCAAATAGCCTAAGCTGTCAATAAAGCCACCATTGGTGCCTCTTAATATCTCTTTCCCAGCAAAGAGGAGAAACATGGCACCTTCTAGAAATACCACTGGTAGATGTAGTGGAAAGCCAACACTGCTCTGATGAATCCAGGGCAGGTGTTTGTCCACTGGCTCCCTCCAGAGGCTCTGAATGCTCCCCAGGATCATTTCTGTCAGCCCCAGACCCTTGGGAGTTGCCCAGGAATCTTTCTGGGAACTACTGTATGCCAGCTATGATGGGTTGTATGAAAGCCTATAGGGAACTGTGTGTCTCTTCTTCCCATCTCTGCCCCATCTCATTAAATACAGATGATAGACTGTAAGGACTTCAAGAGTGATTGCACTCTTACACTACAGAGTATATACTGAGGTCTCTAGCCAAAGGGTGGCTTGTTCTGGGTCTTGCCAAGGATGCTACCATGTCGTACTCCCATGGACTTGGAGCCCAGGTCCTGAATGCTGCTCTTTCCTTGGTGTGTGTTAAAAGTGTTAAGTAAAAGAAGACCTGCTCAGGCACAGCCTGGGTCACCCATCCTGCTTTTGATCTCTCCATCATTCTGGATCTGGATTCTCCTTGTTGTCTCATTTTGCTCTTTTTGCCAGGTCCCTCATTTCAAAGTAGCCCCAGAGGAATTTGTCAGGTTCCAACTCCAGAGATTCACCACCCTGAACCTTCACCCCAGCAACACTGACATCAGCGTGGCTGTGGCTGGGATCCTGAACTTCTTCAACTGCACCACCGCCTGCCTCATCTGTGCCAAAGCAGAATGTACGTATTCCTGGGCTAGCTCCATGTCCAGACAGGCTGGTCTTGTTCATTTCTACAAACAGGTGCAATTCTCTCTCTCTCTCTCTCTCTCTCTCTCTCTCTCTCTCTCTCTCTCTCTCTCTCTCTCTCTCTCTCTCTCTCTCTCTCTCTCTCTCTCTCTCTGTATGTGTAAAAGAGAAACAGTGCCCATAAGCACCCTTTGGCATGGAACTAGGCTGCAGGGAGACTGGCCAACTGCCAAGTCTTTTTGTATCTGCAAACTCAATTCCCACATTTTCAGCCTCATTGTTAAGGAGACACAAAGAGAGAGGGAGAGAGAGGTGGGAATACAAAATTGAATGCATTTGTACTTGATGAGCTGAAGAGTATCTTCCCCCGGAGAGCAGGTTTTGCTGATGGAACAAGGTCCAAGGTCAATCCCTGATAAAGCACCTTCTTTTCTCTTTCTGCAAACACAGGCTTGGAAATGCATTTTCTGTGTCTCTCTCACACAATTTGAGACGTAAATTTAGTGTTTATGAGATTTAGCTAATTTGAGTCAGCAAACATGTGTGTTCATGTAGTCCGGGTGGCATCTGTATACCTGCTTACTGCTGCTTAGAGGCTGGCCTCTGGTGTGCACTGGTGGCCTGTGCTTGAACCTAGCCTGCCACCTGCACAGGGGAGCTGAGCAGGTTGCTCTGACCCTGCAGGTCGTCATGGGCTGTGTTCATTTACGGCAGTGTGCTCTCTTCTGTCAGGACCTGTCTTGGACTTGTCTGAGCTGCTCTGAGCAAGGCCTCCCTCTATCCTTGAATCTAAGTAATATCCAGAAACAAAACCACAGGACAGGTCAGACGCACGCACTTCAGCAGACCGTCACCCTTGCCTGCCTCCACACGTGCACTTTGTATTTATCCTCCAGCTTTCCTGTCTGTTTACTCCACAAGACCTGCTCCCCTGTGTGCTCTATCCGTACCTGATTATCACAACCAGGCAGGGGTCTGAAAGGCATGCCAACCCCAACTTCCAAGTTGAGTATGTTGAGACTCAGAGGTGAAGTGACTCACTCACAGTCTAAACCTTAGGCAGCAGAAACAAACAGGTCTTCACCAGACATCTCAAGCTTCTTCAAAGCCCAAAGTGGATACAGAGGAGAAGGGCCACTGCTTGCACTGTGAGCTGTCCCCTGACAGACTGTGCTAAGTGTCAGGTGAGCACTGTGACTCATGGGAGGAGATTCTCAGAGCCCAGGGATGCTAGGAGAGGTTTCCAGGCTTAGATGGGAGCTCCAGATGAACCTGGAAAGATTCAAAGACTTAAGTTAACAGGGAAGAGAGATGGAGGCCAAGGGAGGGGAAAGGAAACAGGAGAGACTGGTTCTGTGTCTGAGGAGGAGTGGTTTCCATTAAGAATGGATATTGATAGGAGATGGGAGGAGGTTGAAGAAGGAAATCCAAACCCATGGGTGGCAAGTAAGGGAGTGTAGACTTGGGTCCTGCGTTCATTGAGGGACCCTGAAGATCTCTTCCCTGAGAGGCCTCAAAAGAATGGTCCTTGTAATGTTGGGTTCACCGTTAAGGAACAACTAGTTTGAGTAGATGAAAATGAAGCCAGGGTTGGGGACCTGAGTTAGACTTCTAAGGAGCTGAAGACCCTCAGACCAGGAGAGACCATGCTGGTTCCGAAGGGTTCCAGCAAACATGCGCTGTGAAGGCTCACATGTGGGTCATGTGCAGGAACACACCAACTCCTCTCACTGCCAGTCAACATGGGTGCTGAAGCAATTACTACAAGAAAGTGATTTTGTAGGAAATGGGGTGTATTAGTGTTCTCAGGCCCGTACTCACCAAGGGGCTTCACCAAGAGCTGAGCGAACAGAAATCAAGTCCCTTCAGTACAAAAGAGGAAAGAGAACTCCAGAGAATAGTTGACCTTGTCTGGGGTCCCATAGCTAATAAGTGGTAGAGTGGAGGCTAAAATTCAAGTTTCCTGGAAAGTAGTTCAATGTGTTGCCAGCATTTCCTTTGCATTTGCCAGACTGGGTTCCTCTGAATCTAAGATGGCCCATGGAAGAGTCTCAGATCACTTTTCACTATTTAAATTTAAAATCTGAATGAATTAAAATGAAATTTTCAGAGCTGGGTGTGGTGGTGCTCCTCTGTAACCTTAGCACTTGGGAAACTGAGACAGGAGGATTGCTGTAGATGGAAGCCTCTGTAGGCCACAGAGCAAGAGTCAGTTTTTTTTTTTTTAAATACAATAAGATAAATTTACACTAAAAATTAAAATCCCACAATCTCACTATCCTCACTTCAGGTGTTCTGCAGACACTTGTAGCCACTGACCACCAACTAGCAAGCACTGAGACAAAACAGCGTAGCACTGCGGAATGCTCGCCTGGACAGCATCGCTTTGATGAGAATGAGTATGGGCAAGGAGTTCTGTGTTAAAAATAAAGAAGAGATAGGTGAACAGAGGGCAAACGTTCCTCCTCTTTCCCGCTTGTGGCAACTCACACTCCAACTTGGCGTGGACATTCTGAGATGCCCGTGCCTCTCCAAATAGTCTCCCACAAGCCTCCCAAAGACCTGGCAGACCACAGGATGCTAATATTTGATAGAATGTGGTTGGGAGGTGCTCTATTTCTACCCTGTGTATGTAGTGCCCAGCATCAATGTGTGATGTCCTAGCATCGAGCCCCTTCCTCATTCTGGGAATGGATTGTGACAAGGCCACTCTAACGGGACTTACACAGTGGGGCCTTTAGGAGATAAAGGAGAAATCTGTCTGAAATACTTGGAAGCAAAAGTTGTCTCAAAGTCTACCTCAGTGCTAGTTGAACAAGAGCTCACCCACCCTTCAGGAAATTCTTTCTTGTGTCTAAGCCATGGTCAATCTTGCTTATAAACTGAGCCTGTTTCTCTCCTCTAGCTCTTATGGGGCCTAGGGAGGTCTGTGGCTCAAGTGTATGTGAAACATTGACTCTGCGCTCAGGACTTTGATGGGTACTGCAGCCTCCCAAATCAGTACTCTTTTCATGAGGATCCTGGCACTCCCTTTCTCCTCAGGCATGCCGGAGTGGAGAAAATAGCATTGGGTATTTTGTCTTGTTTTGTTTCTAAAGGGACTTTGAGGTCATATTGCGACAAAGCCAGGGTTCTTCTTGGGGTCCTCCTAGCCCAGTCTGGGGCTCACTGCTTAGTGTCTCATCCTCCCTCTCCCCAGATCTGTACAGATCTGTGCAGGGCAGCAGCTTGAATATGGGCTCTGCCTGGTAGGAATAGAGACTTCTGGAGCAGAGGTCCCTACCGTCCTGGAGAAGAGGGGAAGGGTGGATGAATACACTCCAGGGTCTGGAAAATTCGAGGATGCCCAGACAGAGGCTCAGAGCCTCTTCGGCCATAGCATAATGTGCTTAGAGAATTCATTAGGTTGCTTCAACTTCTGTACCCACCCACCAGGCCAGGGGAAGGAAGGTGGGGCAGGCAGGAGAAGTTCAAGGGCAGAGAAGATTAAAAATCTAATCAAAGGCTGAGGAAATGAGGGGCTGCAGGGAAATGTGGCTCAGAGCTCTGGATGAGACCTTCTTCCATCTTCCTTATTAATGCTGGGCCAAGAGACACTGAGGGTGGAATTAGGAAGGGGAATCTAATTCTATTTCTCCACCTCAGAATCGCATAACGGGGATCATTCCACAGAGAGCCAACCACATATGCTCCTGTTTCCCAGAAGGAGTTTTTATCTTAATAAGCAGGTTTGGGACCAAGCAGAGATACATGGCGAATTATGTTACTTTTCTTTAATGAGAGAAAAAAAAAGTCAGAAAGTCTCTAAGTTTTATTTCTCAAAAGGTTGAGGAGATGTCGTGAGTGGCCCTGCCAAGGCTTCCCCAGTTATCCCCCATGGAACCCAAGGGAGCTGGACATGCAAGGGCTTCCACAGAGAGCTGTGGGTCCCACAATGGCTATGGAAGCACACGTGTCATGATAGGAGGAAGTGTCGCCTAAGAGAGAGGCCAGGTGGTGGTGTGAAAGAGGACCATCCTGGGCGTGAAGAAATGGCTGTTAGTGGAATGCTTGCCACACAATCATGGGGACTCAAGTCTAGATCCTCACAGAAGCCACATAAAACCTAGTCAGTGGTAAACAAACAGTTGCCATCTCAATGCTGGAGGAGCAGAAACAGGAGGCTCCCTGGCCAGCCAGTCTAGCCAAATTGTTGAGCTCCAGTTTCAGAGGCCCTGTCCCAAAAAAATAAGGACAGTGATTGATGGGCAGCATCTAAAATCAACCTCTGGACTCTACTTGAAAGCATATGCACACACACACACACACACACACACACACACACACACACATACACACACACACACGAGGGCAGGGGAGAAGAGAGAGAGAACACCTCACTGTTGTAACCCAGAGGAGCTGTTTGATGCTCAGCGGACACTCGGCCTTTCTGAGCCATTCTTTGCTGTTGTTGGAGATGATAAAGCCCACTGAGGTGATTGGGCAGGACGGTCCCCGCACCCAGAGGATAATTACTGTTGCCGTACCCTGCACAACTGGCTGACGAGGTGGGAGCCGAGCAGGGGACGTTATGGCTTGCTGCTACCCAGCAAGCTTTCAAAGAGTATATGGGGCAGTAGTGGGCCTTCTCCATGAGTTGCTGTGAAAAGCCTCTTGCTCATAACGTTACAGACTTAACCATGCACCTACAGGCTGATCTTAGGAGGGGACAGTGACTCCATGACCCAGTGACATTTACTGTGTACTGAGCTCTGTGCTGAGAGTGCTTATATTATCTTAACCTTTAGTCCTCAAGTCTTGGGTTTGATCCTTAATGTTACCCTGAACATTTAAATCCTCCAATTTAAACCAGAGAACTGAAGATGACCATATATGACGGGTTCTGTTACCAGAATTATCTGCAGGAAGAAAGGAGAGTTAACATCCAATCTCAAGTTCACGTGGTTCTCATCTCCCTTGGCCTTGCTTACCCCTCTGATCCATGTAGGAGACAAAGGAGTGAGGACTACCTTTTTCTACATGTGGGGAGCACAGAGAGCCCCCCAGTGTGAGTGGTGCAGTCAGAGGCCAGGTCTATACCTGCCCAGACCTCTGTCCCTGTAGACTTCTTTCCCTTCCACCTCAGCTCCACCGCCTTCTCCACCATCCTTGTTCCTGAGGCCAGCCTCAGGTGTGAGATGGGACAGGCAGAAGCATATGAAGGCATCATTCCCACACGTGAATCTGAATCATGCTTCTCATCATGCAGTGACCAGTCCCTCTGCACTCTCACCTTCTCTGGTCAGACTCAGTTTCTCCAGCTAGATAGGGTGGCACTCAGGAAGCTGAAGGAGAAAGATGTTAAATTTAAGGCCATCCTGGGTTACCTACGGAAAAGACCTAGTCTCCAATGGACCCTCTCCTTGCAAAAAGAAAAAAAAATAAACTAACTGGTGCCACAGACATTTAACAACCATGCAGCCTGGGTTTGACACTTGGCAAGGGAAGAAAGATGAGCACTTGGCGGGGTCAAGGGCATCAGGCACCACATCATACTCATTTAATATATTACATTCTCCCCAAGGTCAATCCCAAGGTCAATCCCTCAGCATTAGCTGGTTCCCCCAGTACTTACCAGGACTTCCCTCCCTGGGAAGAGAGCACTTCCCATGGCCAAGTGCTGTACAGAGGGAGTCAGCTAGTAGAGGGACAGAGGAAGGGAGGCTGAGAGAGGACCAGCCAGACTAGATACTGTATTGTATTTTCTTCTTTGAGATGGGTTGTGTGTGTCACAGGATGGCCTCAAACTCATGTAGCCAAAGATAACCTTGAGCTTTCCGATCCTCCTGTCTCTCCAGCCGATTGCTGAGATCATGGTGTGAGATCCCTTGCTCAGTTTCTGTGATGCTGGAGGTTGGAGCCAGGGATTCCTGCACGCTGGGCAAATGCTCACCCAACTGAGCTACCACCACCACCCCAGTAGCCTGATGTAGATATTTTCTGTAATGTGCGTGTTGGGGGGGCAGGGGGCTCTGCATATGGTAGCCAGATGTTGATGTTTAAATGTCTTTCTCGGTTTATTTTTTTTTTTCTTTACACTTTGTTTGCTTATTTGTGTGTGTATGAGAGAGTCAGACAGACAGAAAGAGAGACAGAAACAGAGAGAAACTTACAGGAGGTGGTTCTTTCCTTCTACCATGTAGGTCAAGGGATCAAACTCAGGCCATCACTGGGCAGCAAGCACCCTTGGCAGACGTCCCCCCAATCACTCTCACCTCCCCTTCCCTCCCCCTCACTAAACTTGGAACTTCTAAGTCTTCTAAACTGGCTTGCCATGGCATGCCACCAAGCATGCCAAAACCCAAATGTCTCTCTGAGTCTGCTCTCCACTGAGGACAGATTCACAAGCCCTGGCCACCCCACCTTGCTTTACAGAATATTGAGGATCTAAACTTGGGCCTCTGTGCTGTACGGTAAGCACTCGAACCCTGAGCTATCTGCATAAGCCCTGTGTTTAGATTGTGATGTTGGATCATTGTGTCCCCCTGCAGAGATCTCAAGCATCTCTGCCCCTGTCCTGTGTCTATAACCAACTCTAGATCCACTTTTACAGCTTCAATGCCCTCCCTCTGGCCCTGGGGCCCCTGCCTTGTAGTTCTGGAAACCAGTCTATGCCCTGCGTCCCAGAGCAGCTGCCTATTGGGTTCCACATTGATCCACTTTGGTCCTGATGGAGACTAATGGGTTCCCCAGGCTCCTCAGCCCAGCCTTGGTAGGCAGGCTGCCGCTGGGCCAGCGTTCAGTCCCCATCCTGGGCTGGGGGTGGTGGAAACCTGAAGGGAGCATGGAGTTTTAACACCTGTGATGGGGGCTGTGCCTGGTAAATCCTTAGTTCTAGTAAAGAGGTGAGGGTGACACTAGTCCAGCAGCACCAAGCAGTGAATGCTTTCTCTTCTGTGAGTCTCCCACAGCCTGGAAACAAAAGTACCAACTTCTGGGGCCTGAGAGATTCATTACCACCAAGCATGACAGTCTGAGCTGGAACCCCGGGATCCACATGGTGGAAAAAGCAGGGGCTCCACAAAGTGTTGTGCACATGTGTGGCAACACATATTCTCTCTCTCTCTCTCTCTCTCTCTCTCTCTCTCTCTCTCTCTCTCTCTCTCTCTCTTACTCTCTCATATGCCAACACAAACGCAAAGTTAATTTTAAAAGGATTGGGTGTTTTTGTATTTTTCTGTTTTGGTTTTTGGTTTTTTGGTTGGTGTGTGTGTGTGTGTGTGTGTGTGTGTGTGTGTGTGTGTGTGTGTCCTGTTTTAGACTTGCAGATTCAGAGGCTCCCTGATCTGGAGATGCATGGCTTTTCTCCCTTTCCCACTCCCCACCCATAGTTTAATTCTCTAGAGGAAAGTCCCTAAAAGGGTCTTCCTGATGATGGGGATCTGAACTGCCACACTGCATCTCTAGACAGTGAAACCAGGATGCTACCCCAGTGCGAGCAAGCCTCTCTCCCTGTGACATCTAATCCTCAGGATTGTCATCCCTGTGAGGATTCCAGGATCAAGCCAGTCTTGACTGCCTTTCCCGTGTTTCCTCAAGCCACATCCATTCCATTAAGCTGCCTGCCTGGTGACAAGGTGACAGGTCTCCCCAGGCACTGCTGTCCCCTGACCTCAGAGTTACTTCCTCAAGTTTCTAACTCAGTCCGGTCCAACAAGTGTGCTGTACGGGCCTTTCCTGGGCATGTGCAGAGGTCTCTGAAAGGTTCCCTGGCTTTCCTGATGGGATTCATTCAGGTACATAGTATTGTATTTTGGTGGTCCTAACTTACAATGATCTAACTTACATTGTCCCACCTTTACCATCAGCAGAAGCAATGTGCCCTCAGTGGAAAATGTTCTTAAGGTGCTTCCGAGATGGCTCAGCAGCTAAAGTGTGCTACACAACCATGAACACCCAAGTTTGGGTTTTCCAGTACCCACATAAAAACTTGGGAGCAGTGGCACATGTTTTATAATCTTGCCACTAGGGAAATAGAAACAGGAGAACCCCTGGGCTTATTGGGCATCAGCCTAGCTGAACTGGCGAGAACCTCTGGTTTGGAGAGAGGCTCTGCCTTAAAATGTAATGCAGAAAGTGATTGTGGGAGACACCTGACGTTGAACCCCCCCTCCCACTACCACCTCCTCCTCCACCCCACACTCTCACACCATGCTTGAAATTTTGATTTGGATCCTTTCCCTGGATAATGGTATTAGGCTTCACACTTTTGTGGGGGATGGTGGGAAGTGATAGCAAGTCATGTGATCACAAGAGGGAGCCCCCACACTAGAATGTGCAGTGTGTGGTGTTGCTAAGCCCCAGAATTCCACAGCAGAGTGTGTGCAGTGTGTTTTCAGATTAGGATAGCTCCAGCTGACAATGGCCTTATCAGGATTGAAAATTCAGGGCACTATGTATGCTGGTAAATATTTTATGTGATTTATCAGCAGGGGTTATGATTTAGGTGCTGGGTGATTACTCCTGTAAGTGTTGGGGTGGGGGGAATGGGTAAAGACTTGAGAAAGGAGGGATGTTTTTAGGAGGAGAGGCAGGAAAGTACAAAAAAAGAGACAAATAAGACTTGCAGAGGCCCTTCTGGGTGACTGACACCTCCCTGCTGTGTGACTATCTGATAACCTTGCCCCTGACCTCCCAGACATGTGGAGCTGGAGGCTGAGGACATTGTCCCACTAGCTCCCTTGCCATGTTTGAGCCTCAATATTGTGCTCATTGCTGGCCACTCCAGTTAGGGGAAAGAATAGTTTTCTGATGGGGGATCGGGGATGGGTGCACACCTTTAGGGGTGCTCACTGCCCGTCTCTAGCCCTCCCTCTTTGCACACAGAATATGGGGTGCAGCAGAGGAATATGCTGTTTTTGTTTAAAGGGTAGCTGGGCAGCCGAGGGGTCAGGGGTCAGATTGATTGGAGCAAGGTCTCTGGTGTGCTTTCCCCAAGAGCCCAGGGACCCTGCCAGGATGAAAGGGATGATGGGTCCCTGGGCCACCTTTGTCAGGTGTCACCATTCTGTTCCCCATCCTGCTGTATTCCCCCAGGCTTCCTGGTCTCACTCTACTGAATAGCTTTGCCCATCTCATACATTTTGGCTTGGGAGATGATTAGCTTCTTTCTAGCCAGCCTCCAAAAATTCTCATTGCTACAGCCCAGGCCTGTGGGATTCACAAAACTTCCCACATTTTAATCCCTCTGGCCTCAGTGATCATGCAGTGCCTAGGACCTGACTGCGACCATCTAGAATGCCATCTCTGTGTCCTCCTGATCATCCTGATGAGAACAGTGCCTTTTGGGGCAGAAGCTCAGGTCTGGGCCTGGTGGAGGCTAGCCTCTGATATCATCTCAGAGCGCAGTATGCCCTCTCTCCATCTTGCAGTTGGGACAAAAAGGTTGCTCCCACAGGAGTCTAAATCCACTCAGGTTACCAAACAAATGGGAGTACGGTTTAATTTTGCTCTCTACTTGCCTTACTTTAAACACTGAGGGCAGGATCCATTGTGTCTGCCTGCTGTCTGTGTACATAAAGCCCCCAGGGACATACCTCTTTCAATGAAGCCACACCTCCCAATCCTCCCAAAGCTGTTCCACCAATGAGGGACCAAGCTTATGATCCTATGAAGGCCATTCTCATTCAAAACACCATACACCACATAGCTTCTGTTTGTGAAGCAAGTTATTCCAAGGTTATTCCAGCCCACGTCTCTTACCAGGCAGCTCCCAGCTCCCTGGAGACCATTCTCAAGACTTACAGTGAAGTAGTGGTGGTGGGGGGCAGGACACAGACACAGGAAAAATAGGTAAGCTACACCAGGTTCTCAAGCTCCCACTCTGGTTCCTTGTTTCAAAACAAAACAAAACAACACACACACACACACACACACACACACACTGAATATTAGCTTTCCCCACTTAAGTGTCTAGAAGTATGTCCATGTCCCTGGGGAGCTCTGTAGGTACAGTACCTGCTGCTACATGCTTTGTTCCAAGAGGCAATGTGGCCTCCTGGATGAAGGGTCGGGTGGAAGTCAGAAAGTGGGAATTCTTGTCTCAGCCGTGTCCCTCGCATGTGTGACTGTGCAAGTCACCACTTTTTCCATGACAGAAGGACTGGGTGGATGTTCCTCAGTGCCACCTATCAATGATGCCAACTGTCTTTGGGCCTCAGGAGGGTGCAGGAAAGAGTGTTTATGGGCTGCATTGATGGTGCTTCTGAATTGAATACTGTGTCAGTCTGCACTGAAGCTGGCAGCCAGGGAACATACAGTGGTAGAAAATCAGCCTCCTTTTACTGCCCACAGTATGAGGTGTGTTCCTTACCTCCCTGCCTCCCATTCTTCTTGGAACTTGGGAATTCTAATACTGTACAGTATTGTTATGAAGACTTACATAAGATAAGCCATGTTAAAAATTTAGTACATTAGCCAGAGCATAATAAGGTTTGATAAACGTTTCTCCTGTCATTGCTCTGTGAGCAAATGCCTGCAGGTATCTCTCTACCAGACTCCAGACTACTGGCTCAGAGGAGATGGCTCTTTTGCCACACGTCTGCCTTTTCCCTGGCCTGCCTTGGCAGGGACAGACAGAATTAAACCCCTTTATCTCAGCAACGTTGTTCTGGATCGTTTCTTCACACCAAGACCCCTGACATCTACTAGCTGGGGGTGGAGGAGAAGGGGAGAATCCTTAGCACAGGGTCCCCTTTCCCTGTTTGGTTTTGAGCCTCGGCTTGCTGCTGTTCAAAGCCTTTTCTTTTATGACCATGTTAATACCTCGTCTTAGAGCAGCCACAGGGCTCTACAGAATTCAAGAGGCTTTGCCAGGACTCTTTCCTGGGCCTTGGGATCTTGAGGGAACTGCTTTGCCACCGCCAAAATGGAAACAAAGGCTTTTCTTGACGGAGCTTGATGGAACACTTCTGGGTTCTCCTGAGCACTGGAGAGCTTTACAGTGCATCATTTAATGCGTACACAGCCCCAGGAGCTGTCCACTGTTAGGATTCATTTTTCTTGGAGGAGCTGACTAGACAACTGGCTACATGAGAAGGTTCTGGAAGTGGGGAAAAAAAATCCAGGTCTGCTGCTCTCTGAATCCAGCTCTCAGCCACTGGGCACAGTGCTTCAGAGAAGAACTGGGGTGGGGTGGGGTTCTCTTACCTTGCCCTGCCTCCCTGAAGGGCCTCAGGTTTTATTGTAAAAGTAGAGGATTCCTGGGGAGCTGATGGGAGCTTCTAGGTGCTCTTACAGTTAGACAGCATAGCTGAAGCTCAAGAGGCAGAGAAACCTGCTTATGGTTTAAAGCTGATAGCATTAGCTCTGAGCTGCCCTGCTTCACCATGTGGCCCGCTTTTTGTGAGTGTCTGTGGAGACATCTCTGCAGACCCTCAGGGGCTTCCCCCTCTTTCCCATTCCAGGCCTTTTAAACCTGGAGAAGCTGCTCCGGCAATTCCTTATCTCCAAGGACACCCTCTCAGTCCGGATGCTGGATGACACACGGGACCCTACTCCGCTCCTCAAGGAAATCCGGGATGACAAGACAGCTACTATCATCATTCATGCCAACGCCTCCATGTCGCACACCATCCTCCTCAAGGTGGGAGCCTGGGTGGGGTGGGTGCTAGGAGGATGGTTCACTCTTCATACCCCAGCTTTCCTGACTTTAGCTGTGGTTGTCCCTTGGCCCTGGCATGAATCTGAATGCAGATCCCTTCTGTCTAACTCTGCGTCCGTGGACAACAGTTCCTCCAAAGAGAAGGCAGGATGATGTTGTCACTCGGAAACACTTAGCACCTGGTGGGGCTGAGGCTTGAGGACTAGAGTCAGACTTGAGACACTCCAGTGGGGGCCACTTGTCAGGCAGTGTGCATATAGCACCACTCACGTATGGTGCTGACAGTCACCCTGTCCTCAGTCCTGAAAGTGTTTCAACAGCTCGCAAAGTGCCTCCCTGTCATTCCACAGCACAGCCCTCTCCAAGGTGCTGGGAGGGGCGTATGTTGTTGTCTTCATCATGCAGGTGAAGAAGATAACTCTGGGAGGTTATCAGCTGTCAGAGACCAGGGAAGCAGGGCACAACACACCTGGTGGGAGCATCACCCCCTAGGGCAGCCACTTTCTATTGGGCTCATGATGCTCTAGAGTGATGTCCAAGCAGACAGAGGCAGATAGCCATGGAGCTTCGTCAGAGAGAGAAGTCAGGTAATTAGGGTCACATGGATAGCTGGTAGCAGCTGGGCAGCTGAGGTGCCACCTGGCACCAGTGCCTGGTCTGAGCATGTGCTTCAGGAGGCAAGCCTTGCTCTAGGCTCTCCCAGGGCTTCTCAGCAGTCCTCATAACTGTTCAGGCACATTGACCTCTCTTAATGCTGTTTAAATTACACTGCCAGCTTCTACTGGGTATCCAGGCTTCTTGTTAACCTCTGCCTGGCTGGGCGAAGCCCCCCAACACTCCATATCTGTCTCTTCCTCTCCTTTCTTTTCTGCCTTTTTCCTCCCTCCCCTGCCCAGGTCTTTTTTCCCTTTTTAATCTAAGAGTTAATAAGAGATTTGAATGAGTTCATTCAGTACCCAGGGCTGTCCCTTCAGCCTGTTGCTATAGTAATTTTCCACAGCACCAAAACCGCATTTGTCTATGAGCACTCAACTTATGAAAGAACATTCAGACCACACACACACACACACACACACACACACACACACACATACACAGAGAGAGAGATACACACATATACACACAGATCCACATACAGAAACAAACATAGAGATACACACACAGAGACACACACTGAGATACACACACACAGAGATCCATATACAGAGACTAACATAGAGATATATATACATAAACACACACAGAGTCATAAACACGCATAGAGATACACACACACAGATACACATACAGAGATAAACATAGACACACATAGAGAGTCATGAACCTACTCAGACACACAGACAGACACACAGACATAGAGACACACTTATGTGCACACAAACATACACAGAGCTATGAACACATACACACACACACACACTCACACACACTCCTCTTTTTTGCTTTTTTCCTTCGCACATCAGGAGATATTATCCATGATGTCATTATGAATGAAAAGGCTCCTGTAGGTTTTAGGGCCAGCAGGCTGAGGGTCATCTTTATGGGTAAGAGCTTCAGCTAGGTAATTAGATGTTCTTCCAGCATGCCGGTGGAGAGCAGAGGCTGGAGAAGGCTGCTTCCAAGAGTGCTCCACAATTCCTGCCATAGCAAATTGATGTTGCCCAGCCCCCCCCCCCCGTTCTACCCACACCCTGCTAACCTTCTGAGTTTATTGCTGAGATTTTAAAATTACAAAAAGAAAGTACAAAGAAGAAAATAAATGTCACTCACAACCCTCGCAGCCTTAACCTTTCCTAAAATTTTGATGTCTATTCTTTCTGCTTCAGACATCCCCCAATCATCCCCACGCTGTTTAAAACCTTCTGTAATCAGCCATTCTTTTTGCTCAACTATGTATCACACATTTTCCATGTCATTAAATATTTCTCTACAGATATTTTAGTGGCTGTATCGTTTCCTATCATCCTTGTATCCCATAATTTATTTAGCCATCCCTTCATCCTTGTAGAAACAGGTTGTTTCCAATCTTTTGCTATGATAAATAATGTTAGGGCACACATCTTCATACATAAATCTTTCTGCACGTGCGTTCATGCATATTTCTTTAGCATACGCTCCCAAAGTGGAATACCAAGTTCAAGCGCTACACGCCCTGAAGGAGTTTGGGCAGACTTGCCGCTCAAACCCTTTACATGCACAGAAGTGACAGACAGTGCACCTTTGCCAGTACTGAAAGGTTTTTTTTTTAAACATAGCTGTGTTTTCCCACTTCTTAGGGATTTTATGCAGGGGAGGAGGACATGGGATAGATGGGTGGATTTACTTAGCGCATTGTGCTTTCGAAGGCAACTGTCTGTAGTGATCCTCATTAGCCAACAGCTGCTCTGGGTGCCCCGTGGCCACCCTTTATCACCTCCCCTCCTGCTTTACTTACACTCTTAAATCTTTACAGCCAAACTGATCGATGAACAGGGGGGCTTTGGGAAGCCTGTTTCCTTGCTTCCCACCAGACATCCTGGTAGCCACAGGCAGGTAGTATTTCCGGCAAGCCTGGCCTCCTCCTCTGGCTTCCATAAGGCTCCACGTTTGTCTCCTGCGCTTTCTGGGGGCCCTGGTATCCACTTGGGAGCCATGCTCTGGTTGGCGGCTCTTGGCAGCTTCTTGTTTTGAGGAGGCTTTACACAGTAATCCCCTACTTTATCGAGTGGCTGTTTCAGCAGCGAACTCCATATTTACCCAGAATTCATGTCTTAAAAAGCAAGGATCTCTTGTCTTTTATCTCTAGGAAAGCAGGTTTCACAAAATGGATTTTAACTACTGACTATGCCCCTTGGCCTGCCCCTGGCTGATGCCTATCAGCAGTAGTCATGTGGGTCTAGGCAGTATGGGGGCAGTGGTACTCTCCTAGGAAAGATGTGAGAGGATATGTTAAGGTGTGAATGGAGGGTGGCATCCTGACTTATCGTTGTCTTGAGAAAGGGGAAGAAAGTGTTAAAGGGAGGAGCCTGATGAAAACTTTGTACTCTGCTGAAGCTCCACACCATCTTGATCTTGTCACCAAGCCCTTCAGGTGCCCATTGGGACTATGGTGATGTCAGTGTATCCTGAACTTCAAGCAGTTGGGGGGATGCAAAGTTAAGAATGCTCACAAAGTTATTTGAGTTCTTGGGAGAGAAAGAGGAAAATGCAATTATCCTGGTCTTGTTTCTCCCTTCCTCCTCCACAATAGTTATGACAAGAGCCATCTCCCAGTGGCCCAGGGCTGCAGGATATATATGAAAATCTAAGGGACTGTCAGGAGGGATGAAGGCCCTGGAGAGAGCCAGGCTCATTACTTACATGATCTCCTTGTCAATTTCTATAGCACCTGTCACACTCAAAACCAGGCACACTGGCAGGAAAGGTTGGTCAGGGGTGTTTGTGATGGCTCCAGGGATCAGACCAAAGGGAAACTGTACCAAAGCCACATTTCTGAGCTGCGGGATGGCACTGCACCAGTGCATAGCAATCGAGGGTGAAGCGTGTCATGGGCAACTTGTTCCTTAGCAGAGATAAAAAAAAAAATCAGGTTTGCAAATGACTCACTTAATCTGCAGATACAGTCTGCTCCGGCCTCCTGTACATTCTGACAGACACGGGGTTCATCTGGGCGTGCTCCACGCTCCTCATCTCAGTCCCTAAGAGTGCTGCGTGTACACTTTCATCAAGCTTGTGGTCCTTGGTGGGGGAGTGTGGTTTGGTTACAGTGATTGTCCCCCTTCAGTTAATCCATTGGAAGGCTTTAGAGTACCTGGCACAGACCTAATAGTGGGTAAACCTTAGCCAGTGCTATTGTTAGGAGTCATGAAGGTTATTCTAGTATGTTTTCTTATTCGCTTTGTTTCCTTAAATCCATTCTGTTTTCTGTAATACTCAGTTCCACGTGTGGGGGTGTGTTATACATAAGAACACCAGATATGCGCATGTCACCTGGGTTGGAGGGAAGGGGAAGGTGGATAGAACATCCTCTAAAGGCTAAAGTTTCCGTCTTGCATCCTCTAGCTTCCAGGGCTACTTGAGAACCAGCAGAGATGCTCCTCTCTGCCTTGTGCTGAGGGTTAGCAGGCCAGATAAGTGGTGGAGGCGGCGCCCCCACTGCCCCTGCACTTCCAGCGACCATCTCTTCTCTAATCTCCTTCTCTTTGCATTGCAGGCAGCTGAACTAGGGATGGTGTCAGCCTATTACACGTACATCTTCACCAATCTGGTAAGACATTTCCATAGTCCTACTTAGAATACTGCTGTCAGTGACTAGGACTAGTGGGTCCTGGTGGAATGATGTCTAGAAGATGGTTTGTGGGGAAAGGGAGGCAAAAAGGAGCAGAAACCCACATAGTGTCTGAGCATCGTGAAGACACAGGATCCAGAAGCCTGTGGGATGCTCATGCCAACACTGAAGCCCTATGAGAGTGGGGATTTGGAGGCTCTGATGCTTGCCTTCTCCAGCTGTCACTGAATTGTAGCAATGATTCCTTAGGGCAGGTGGGTGATGGGTGAGCCTCCTCAGGAGGTACAGTTTCTGGTCTGCCGTAGAGTGTCATTCCCCCATCACACCCCGCCCCCATCAGGATGATAACTCAGAAGGAGGAAAACTAGGGCACACGAAATATGCATGTCTGATGGTGTTGTAACTGCATGTGTCTCCGCAGGTCATCTTAGCTAGACCCCTTATTTTATGGATGAGAAAACTAGAACTTTATTGAATTAGGCTTAAGTATCAGCTTTGACAAAATACCAGCTATGTGCCCTTCAACAAAGCATTGAGCTGTGTGTGGTGTGCTTATCCATCAGATATGGACATGAACAACTACAACACTGGGCTGTGGTTAAATTACAGGACTTAATACATGTGGAAACATTTTGAAATTGTAAAGCATTAAGAAATGTGAAAATGCTGGCTGGTGGTGGCACAATGCCTTTAATCCCAGCACTGGGGAGGCAGAGGCACATAGATCTCAGAGTTCAAGGCCAGCCTGGTCTACAGAGTGACTTCCAGGACAGCCATAAATGCACAAGAAACTCTGTTTCAAAACAAACAAACAAATGTGAAAATTATTGTTATATATATATATATATATATATATATGTAAATATATGTATGTAGAGTATATCAATGTATATCACCAAGTCAAGAGTAGTCAGAAACTAAGAAAACAAGCATTAAAATAAGTAACCAGAGTGGAGTCATGGCTCAGTAGTTAAGACTGAGTGGTTTAGTGGTTTTGCGAGGATCCAAGTTTGGTTCCTCCCACCCAAATGGGTGGCTCACAATTACCTATAACTCCATCTCCAAGGGATCTGACACCCCCTTCGGGCTCTGTGGGCATCTGTACTTACATGCCCACACTAACATGCAAAGACATATAATTAAAAATCTGACCTTTTAAAATATGTTAACTTTAATTTAGGAATCATGACAAAATATCTAAGAAGTCACAAAGCTAACTACATATATTTGTTAGCCAATCTTGGGGCCCATATGGCTTTTCTTAGGCCACTGCTCTAGGGTTCCACCTGTCACACTCCTCCCTACCCACTGCTAAACCTTAGCAACCACTGTGTCCCACCTCTCTAATTTTAGAGTTTGAGGAAAGTTGTGGATTTAAACGGTGTCCCACATCTGGTCCGCCGCAAGGCTAGGGTCACTTGTGGAGGCGGGATGCGTGGGAAGTTTTGACTGCTTGTTCCCCACACCACCGCCGGGTGGGTGTCGGGCTGTGAGAACCACAGGACCCTGTACCGAGGAGTAGGGAAGCACAGTCTGAGGTCCCTGGGCAACTGCCGGGTAATTGACTGGGGGGCAGGTGGTCTCGGCCTGCACAGAAGACTAGATCAGCTGGTTCTCAAGACTCTTGGACTATCCCAGACACTGCTGGATGTCGCAGAAGAGCTGGGAATGGAGTGTGTGCCCCACAAGTGGGCTCTAGCCTAGGGATGAAGGGGAAAGGGCAGATCTACATTAATGAGGCTCAGAGGAGAGAGCTCTGGCTGGCCAAGGGAGGAGTGTGTCCTTGGCTTTGCTCAGGGAGCTTGGCTTGGTGGAGTCCATGGCTGGGAGTGCGGAGAGGCCTCATTCAGGAGATTAGACATGGCTCTTTAGAGGAAAACCTGCTTCATTGTTCCCCACGCTGGGTCCTGATGAGAAGAGATAGTCCATGGTTTTAAAGCATTTATGGTCATGACGGAGAGTTGTGATGAGTGAAACCGTATCCCGCTTTCTCAGGGCAGGCCTGAGGTTAAATACCTTTTTGCAGGGAGGAGTGTCTGGGAAGGAGAGTTTAATTGGCTAAGCACTTCAGGCCTTTAGGTGCCTCATTAAAATGGAGAACTGTCTTGAGGCTATGTGATCTGTAGTCATGTCCTCTACCTGTGGAGGGGCTTGGGGCATTGCCCTATGTGACTGATGGCCACAGAATTATGGAGAGCTGAGGCCTTATGTCAGAAGCCTAGTGTCTGAGAGTGTGACAAACGCCTTCCGTTCCCTGCAGGAACACCTGCTGGGTCTCTGAGATTTAAACCTAGTTCAGCCAGAAGAAGACAGGCTGCCTTTCACAGTCCCACAGAGAGTGACCTGAGGTGGCATGTTCACATGATAGAGAGCCCCGGGGACCCACCTGGGCTTTTGCTGTTTAGGCTTCATAGTTTAGTTGTCCCTCAATTTGCTCAGTTGTTCATAGGCTGGATGATGTTTTGGTATTCGTCTATAGGCTATTATAGATCAGCATTCAGAGAAGGTTATTTTATTTTATGAATCACTTGACTGGGGGTAGTCATTACTTTTCTCACTGCTCTCACCAAATACCTAACAAGAAGCAACCTGAGGGAGGAAGGGCTTATTTCGGTTCACGGTTTGAGGGGACAGTCCATCATATTGGTGAAGGGAGTTAGGATGGAAGCTTGGAGTTTGCAACATACCCCATTTTCCCACTCTATGGGCAGAGTGGGATCATGCTGGAATTAGAGTCAGGCTGTAATTCATAAGGCCCAGCCCTCAGCAAGCCACTTCATCCAGCTAGACACTCCACCTTCCAAGGACTGCATACTTCCCTAAACAGTATTGGCTTGGAACCAAGTATTCAAACATAAGAGCCTGTGAGCGATATCTTACATCAAAATAATGACACTCGATAGCTCCTTCATCCAGATGTGCTCCTGAGTATTTTTTTTTTTGTATACTATGTATCTTAGTTAGGATTCCCATTGCTATGGAGAGACACCATGACCAAGGCAACTTTTGTAAATGCAAACATTTAATTGGGGCTGGCTTACAGTTTCAGAGGCGTAGTCCATTATCATCATAGCAGGAAATATGGCATGCTTTGTAAAAACTCAAAGCACTGCAGACAGTAAAGTGTAGAGAATTCTATTTCTAGATGTGTTATAAGATGCAACAGTCCCTGGGGCAGGGGTTGCATGCTCACTCTAGGGCAATAGGGAGCAGCTTCACTGAAGAAAGTTGTAGAAGAAAGGTAGGGTCCTTCTGTACACACAAGGAAAGGAAGATTGCTCCAGGATAAGGAACTGTACCCTCAGGTAGCTGGATACACAATGGTTTGTGGCATGTCTAGAAAACAGCAAGGGCCTTTAAATTCATGCATTCCCAGGAATATGAGCTCACTTGTTTTTATTCACTGTCTGTTGACACCTTTCTTTGAAAATAACCGGTGAGGTTTAAGACCCTTGCTAACACACAGAATTCTGCCTCTCAGCTTGGATACTTCGACCTTACAAAGAGAAAGGTTGCTTGTTAGTAAAGACCTTGCTGACAGTGTGCATACGATGGTTTAAAAGGCCATGCAGTCTCCCTCCTGGGAACTGGGGCAGGTCTCTTTCATGGTCTTGCAGTATTTAAGAGATACTTGTCTAGAGATACAGGTCTGGATTGACCCTAGGCACCATGGACAGCTCCCCTTTGGTGCTGCCTTAGAACTGCTAACCCTGACACGTGGGTCAGCCCAAGCTCCCAGAATAAAAGACCTTAAAGGCATGAGCCAGTGCCTTCCTTCTGGTGTGGGATCTCCCTCCACCTGTGCAAGGAAGTCATTCCTCATGGCTTGAATTTGAGAGTACATGGCTGGCTCATCAAACCTCTAACCCATACAAGACTGTAGTTTGCTGTAACTGTTTTTACTTTTGTAGCACAGGCTGGCCTCAGAACTCATGGCAATCCTACAGCCTCGGCCTCCTGAGTGCTGGAGTCACACTTGTCTGCCACCATGCCCAACCCATGGGACCATTTATTCAAGTCTGGTGTGCATACAGAACACCGTACATATTATATATGCACAGAGCAAAGAGCTGCCTCCATGTGAGCACACCTGTGTAAGCAGTCTGTACATCCAGAAATAGAATGTCACCAGAACCCCAGAAGTCCCCCCTCACTCCCCTCAAAATGTAAAATAGAACAAACTCCTTTGTTTGCCTCTTTTTTTTCCTTTCTATCTAACACTGCAGCTGTGAATCCAAGAATTAACATGTAAAAAGGGAAAAGAGGATTAGACTGCTCCCACAGCAGTGTAAATGGGTTTGCTTAAGGTGAGGGGGCATCTGGGGCGGCCTGGGCACATTGGCAAGAGAGAAGAGAGATTAAAGTACAGTTCTGCTTTGTTCTGAGACTGTGGTGGGGGTGAGGACAGAGAGAGGAGGGAAGAAAGGCAGATGTAGAGGGGTGAGGTTGCCTGCACTGTACCAGCCTTGCATCAGCCAGCAGCAGCAGCTAAAGATGGAGCCGGGTATCTCCATGTCACCAAGCCACTAGACAAATGGAAGAGAGTAGTTCCTTAAAGTAGTCAGAAATAGATGGAGGTGCCGGCTTGGGTTTCTAGGACAGCATCCGATCTGCCACAGCCCATACTCTGTATCACCCTTCTCTCTTCTTGGAGGATGACAATGTTCTCTAATGGGAAAAGTGTGCTCTCAAGTGAGGAGGACCAGGTACCAAGTCTTCTTACTACCTTGTCTTCTCTGGGTGACTTAAGGAAAGCTGCACTGACTCTCAGTGCCCCACTCCCCCATCCGCCCGTTTTCTCACTTTAGAGATAACAAAACCTTACAACCGACCAACTGACATTGCTGAATGGACCATGGCAAAGCCTCCTGAGTCCCTAAGGAGCCGTATGGTTTTTCATAACAGGAGGGTGCTTTCTTCCTTGTTGGTGGGCACCGGGTGAGAATAGCTCTGTGCTCTGCCTCCGCCTGAGTTCTTTGCACCTGGAATCAGCAAGGACTCATGCCCGACTGCGGGATTTCAAACAGAAAGCAGAGATCTTACCAATCTCACCATCTGAGTGATGCTGCTTGGGAAACAGTCAAGAAACAGAAGCAGGAACGCTGCAGAAATCAGTCAGTGGGAGAATGTTCTGGAAGCTGCTTGCCAGTGCCTTGTTTTTTCCAGCAGAAACAAGATCCAGGAGGGGTAAAACATTGTTTTAGGGCCAGTCTTGCCGCCTGGAGCCTTCAGAGTTTGGACTCAGAGCAGAGGGGCTTTGTTGTGGTGGAGGATCTTCTACATACTCTGAAGCTCCTTCCATCACACAATGCACTGGGCTTTCCTTCTCCCTCACCCCTTCTCTCAGGCCCTCAGGGAACACCGTCTTGTCACCTCTCTCTGGCTCCTGCAACAGTGATGTGAGTCCTCAGGTCTGCCTCTTGAAAACCAGGATGGAGAACTGGAAAAGACACAGACCTGGGCATTTGATAGACAGGTCTTTAACCTTCTAGTCTGAGGAGATACCGGCTGTATGGACTACTTCACCTAGCTGAGCTCTGGTGACCTCTTTGGTCAGTGGGCCCTGCAACTAGCTCAGGAGAGCAACTGGCTCACAATAAGAGTTTAATAAAGGGGAGTTATTATATTAGAGAGTCTTGGCTTTGCTTCTTGTGGGATTCACAGGAACAGAAAACATATTTTGCTCCCCAGAGAAAGATTCCTAAAATACCATTCTCTTTATTTCTAGTGAATGGTCACTATTATATGCATGAGCATGCTTTCCATTGCAGGATGTTTGTGTGCATGCCAGTAATTACTGAGTATTGACTAGGTCCCCACACCTCAGTCCCATCCAGGTGTTAAGAACACTGATTGACATAGGGCATCTGCAATAAATGAATTAAACTGACAGGTCTGGGTTCGATCTGTTGATTACCTACAGCAAGAATTGGGACAGAATGACCAATCATAAATTAAACATTGAGCCATCAATCCACTGAACCCTGTTCAGGCTACACAATGCATAGTTTCTTTCTCAGTCAGGGCCTGGGCATTGGGGATAGTGTATATGTCAACCTTAAACTTGGAAACATGGGAGACTGATGTAAGAAGTGTTGCTGAGTCAGGAGAAAAAAAAATGAGGCTGCTCTTGAGTCCAGCAGAGCCCAACAGAGTCTATGGTTTAAAAGTCAGGCTGCTGAGTCCAGAGGAAGCTTATCTCGGTGGCAGAGGGACAGGAAGGTGTAAGGTAATGGGAGACACTTCAGCAACAGGAGATAGACCTGTGTTTGGGTCAACGCCCCTGCTCTGGCCAGAATAAAAATAAAAGCGCACAGTCACAGTGCACAGCAAGAGGACTTTGGTTCTCTTCTTCATTGGCAGATGGATTTAGGGGTGCTCATATTGGCGGTTTAATCAATTGGCGAAGCAACTTCTTTTCCCCAGTTATGATTCTAATGAGGCACAAATCAGTGACAACAGAGCAAGTAGATGTGGGAGCCCTGGGGTGGGGGGTTGGCTCATGGGGTTCAAATTGCAAAACATGAGCAATCATAGAAAGCCAGAGGTGCATATGGCCAGAGGTGCATATGGCCAGAGGTCAGGATCATGGAATGTAATAGGAGGAAGTGAGGCCTGGCCAGCAGAATAGGTAAGTGTTAGGCTAAAGAGGGAGAGCATGGACTGAGAAAGGAGCAAAGCAGGGCAAAGAAGAATCACTGTGCAAAGTCATAAGGCAACACATGTACAGCACAGAGGACCCGTTCCTGCCCTGGTGCAGAAGTCACTCAACCAACCTTCCTTCTTTCTCTTCTGTGCTTCCTCTCTCCATTGTCTCTGTTTTTGAGTGTGTGTGTGTGTGTGCGTGCATGTGTGTGTGTGTGTGTGTGTGTGTGTAAGCATATATAACATTAAATTTGCCATTTCAAGCATTTAAGTTTATAATTCAGTAATGTCGACATAGTCCTGCTTATAAACCATCACCACCATTTCTAAAACCCAAGGGAACCCAAACTCAACCTGTTTGGGTTCATGTTCCTTCAACCTGCCCCTGGCAACCTCTGTTCTTTCTTCTGTGTGAATGCAGCTCTTCTTGTCCCTCATTCAGGGACCTTATACAATATGGCTTGGTTGGTGTCTGGCTTAGTGCACTCAGTGTGATATTTTCTGGGTATATCCATGTCGTACCACGTATCAGAATTTCATTTCCTTTGTTCCTACAAAAAATTCTTTCTATTATGATACCCACCATAAAGTTTACCAGTTTAGTCTAGTGCATCTTTCAGTGGCATTAGCCTATTCGCACTGCTGACCACCATCATCACCCTTCATTTTTATGTTTTCCGTCTTCTCAAATTGAAACTATACTCTTCTTACACAGGCACCCTGATCCCCTCCTCCTCCCAAACACACCCTGGCCACAAAGCACACTTCCGCATCTTTAACTGAAAATGACTACATGCGTCATGGAAATGAAATCATACAATATTTATCCTTTTGTGTCTAGCATGTTTTATGTAGATTAAGCCTTTAAGTCTCATCCTTCTTCAAGCTGAATAATATAGCATGGTGCATGTATATCACATCCTGCGTTAACACATCAGTGAGTGTTCCAGTTGTTTAGTGTTGTGGCTAATAGTCCCATGAACATGGATATGCAAATATCCCTTCCACTTTCTGCTTTCACTCCTCCTGGGTATGCACCTAACGAGGGAACACACTAGACAGTCATCACATTTTAATTTATTGGGAAATCACCAAACTGTTCTGTAGAATGACTGCACCATGTTTCATTCCCAATAGCAATGCACAGGAGGTGGAGTTTCGCTACAACCTTGCCAGTATTTCTTAGTTTTTATCTTTTAGTAAGAGCTATCCCGGTGCGTGTGAAATGCTCAGATAAACTTCTTCTCTCTCGTTAGAGTTTGCGGATTGGGAGAGTCAAGACCCCACGGGTGTAGTTGAGGGCCCTTCTAATGAAGAAGCTTTGTAATAAGAGGAAGCAGCTGGTGTTTAAGAGCCCAGCCCCGATGGATGTTCAGGACAGGTGAGAAGCCCTGTTTCTGAGGTGCTCAGTGACTTGCGTGGACCTGGGGCTCTTCAGACTTTGGTTTTTCCATTAGTAAGGTATGGATAGTGATAATGCCTATCCCTAGAGGTTCTTAGTAGGAATTCTAAAATAGCTATTGGTGGTATTGGAGCCGCTAAGCATAGCTAACCACTACAGCTAATCAACCCACAAATCCCACAGCTTCACTATGCAGAGGCAAACACGCAGTCTCTTACTATGGTGGGGGATGGGTTCTAGGACACTCTGTGAATAAAAATAAAAGATGCAAATGTTCAAGTCCCTCCTTTAAATGATGTGGCATTCTCTCCCACATGCTTTAAATAGTCTCTAGATGAATACTTACTGTGATGTAAATGCTAACAGTTATTATTTGGAACCATTTAGGGAACGGTGAGAAGAAAAGTATCCGCGCGTGCTCAGCCCAGACCTCATGTCCCCTGACTGTTTTCAATCATCTGTTGGATGAATCCATGGTGCGGAACCCACAGATATAGAAGGCAGACTGTACGTTTCTTACTGGAAGTTCGACAAGGGTAGTCCTGATAGAAATAGCCTCAAATAAGGTCATTTAGGGTCCCAGGCATCTTCTAGCTTATAAATAATGTCTCATAAAGGCCGGGGGGGGGGACATGGAGGCTCATACACAGAGTAATTTATGAGTCAAGCCTTGAAGTGCTGCAGATCACTTCTTACAATTCCATTGGCTAGATCTCATTACATGGCTGCACATCCCTGGAAAGGTGTCTGGGAAATGTAGTTTAGTGCCTAGGCAGAAAGGGAAATAGGTTTGGTAGTCAGCAAGGAATCTCTGCCACACGATTGAACTACTAATTGCTACTGCACTTCTCTTTTGTGTATGCTGCAAGAGCAATTGACATCAGGACCCTGTCTTCTCTGTTTAGATGAGAACTGGTCCTAAGAGTGGCTATTAGCACTTGTTGGCTCCCCAGTAACCAAGATTGCTGGGGGGCTTAGAGTGTGCCTGCTTAGATGGGGTGCACACAAAATATACTTCATTTGTCTGCTGAGTGGAATGGAATGGAGTCTCTGCCCTTCAGCTTGCCTGGCTGTGGTTGAAGGAATCTTTGTTTCACAAGACACATGCAGGTTGGATACAGGAGATGAAGAATTAAGGCTCTGGGCAAAGCCCTCTCTGGTATTGTGGCCAATGTGTTTGAAAAGAAGAGGTGAAGAGGGAGCTAGGTTTCAGCTAATAAATCTGGAGGGGTTCTCCAGCTGCTAATAAACCCAGCAAGAGCTGCAATCACTTCCTAATAGGAAAGATAAGATCACCCTAATCTAGTGTCAGAGAGCTCAGGCAGGCGATGTGTCGTACGAGGGGGCTGCCACCTTGGTGGGGAGAACTGTAGAGATTTAGGGGTAAAGTCAAAGTCACACAGGATGACAATGAAAAACTGGAAAATGTGAGTGCCAGGAGCCTGGGCATCCTCTAGCCTCACAGGCAGCCTGGATCTCTGTCATCACCTCCGGTCCAGTGATAGTGCCGCTGTGGGGTGCATATAAAAGCAGCAGCTCCCCAGACTTGTTCCCTGGGGGAATCTAGAGAGAAGCTAAAGAGGAATAGTTATGGCAGCAGGAGGAGTCGAGGCACCGGACTGGCAGTGAAGCCCCTGGCACACCAACGGCTAATCCCGGCACTGATGCTGGGTGACAGCCATGGCTGTACTTGCTGTTAGTGAATGACTTCTCTGTGCATGGCCCTGTAAACACTATGCCGTGGTTATTTTCTCATGTAAGCCTCACGTCAACTCCAGCAGAAACAGCTATTTCGTTCCCATTTACAAGAGCCGGGGCTGATAATGCCTTGGTTTCTTGCTTGTAGTGGAGCCAGATCATAAAGCCAGGCAGTTAGCTCTTAACCGCCCCGCTTAGTCGTTCCGTTGTCTACACAAGCCATTCGTTCTTGCTGAGCTTAGTTCTCTGTCTGTTTATTATGGGTTTGCAGGAGGAGCTCTCTGAGGGTCTTTCTAAGCCTTGGACTTGTTTCTCTGTACGTTAGTTGGGAGCAATCCAACTCACAATGTCCTGGGGATAGAACTGTTTTCTGGAGAGCAGGGAGAGTGACACACTGAATGGAGGCCCCAAGTGGCCCACAGGAGCAGTGTCTATTTGGATCTTTTCTGTCACAATTATAGCCAGGTCCCAGCAAGCACTGCAGTAATCACCCTTCCACGTCCCAGGCGCTCCCCATTTCAGCAGAAAAGGTGTGTACAGATGGCCCTCCTCCCCTCGGTTCCTTTTCCTGCCAAGCAGACTTGAGTTTGTATTTATTTTCCAAAGGCTTATCAGCGAGATTAGCCATAAGTAATTGAAATTGCTAAAATTATTACAGGAAGGGGAACCAGGGCAGACACAGAGAGAAAAAGGCAATTAATTTCTGGAGAAAGGGTGAGTGCCTTTATCCCAATCTTCTGCTCCTATCTATGGCGACCCAGCCCTTCCCATCTTCCAGGTGTTACTTAAATGTCACTCTTCCACTGAAGCCATCCTGACACATCACCAGGTTGAGTGTGTTGTCATTTTCACAGGTGTGTGTGTGTGTGTTACGCTCACTTGTACACACACATGTATATGGATGCATGCACTCATGTTCACAGATGCATGCTAGAGAAAGACATCAGATCTCTTGGTCTGTCCTTCTTGCTCTCTCTCACTGTACCTGGAGCTTCCATCTTAGCTAGACTGGCTGGCCCATCAGCTGCCAGGATCTACCCATCTCATCTAAGTACCGAGGTACATGCATAGTGGCCATGTTAAGCTTATGAATGCACGCATATTGAAACTCAGGTCCACACACAGTAAGTACCCTTACACCATTGAGCCACCTTACCAGCCTCACTCACAGTTCTTTAGCCCTGCCTAGGCTCTAAGCTTTCTAAAGTCCAAACCAAGTCTGTCTTACCATCTCTGTAACACTAGTGGCTGACAGGAACATAAAAGATGTTCAACCAATGTTTATCGGGTGGATGAATGATGGACTATTTCTTCACATTCTAAGAGATCTGGGCATGGGAGTTCTGGCTAGGAGGGGATTCCTTACATCCAAAGTGAATTCAGTTCATCCCATAAAAGCTCTCCAGCTAAAAGCAGCCCAGGGGGTTGATTGGCTGCAGTCCAGCCTGGGAATCGCTTCCCTATCCCTAGGATGCCTCTGCACATATGTAGCCCACATAGTCACGGGTAACTACTGAGTCTCGTATGCCCTTCCTCTCATTCGAGCCTGGATAGATTTGGACTGAAGGCTATGAGAATCCGGCAAGGTGGCTTATATTCAGGATCCAAGAGGCAGAGTTTGGAACTCCACCGAGGATGGGAAGTGTCAAAACCTGAGGTCAGGTTAGAGCTGAGAATGATCATGGCAGGAGGAAGATGGAATTCAAGGCTAGCCATGATTGATTGCACCACGGGGCAGGGGGTGCTTCTCTGTCATCAAGAGGTACTGATGGCCACACTGTGCCCCCATGATCTGAGGTCACGTGGCTTCTTGAGGCCTAAACCTGGTATCTGAGTTATAAAGTGAGAGTGCAAGTGTCTTCAGAACAAATCCCGTCCTTTGGATCTGAAAGGTCACTTTTAGAGGAGTTCGTTCCCCCTTTCCCCATGCTGGCCACAGGAGGGGCATGACAACAGCCGTGGAAGCAGTGTCTGCTTCATGAAAGTAGGCAGGGCCCCAGATCAGAGGGAGTGTGACTTACTCTATGGCCTGCCTTATGTTAGATGTCCATGTGGCAGCTACTTTACCGATTGGGCTTCGTACTAGTTACTTTTCTTGTTGCTATGACAAAATGCCTGACAAAAGTAAACTAAGGAAGGAAGGAAGGGAGGAAGGGAGGGAGGGAGGGAGGGAGGAAGGGAGGATTTACTTGGGTGAAGTTTGACAAGCTAGAGTCCACCATGGCAGGAAGGCACAGTGGGTGGGGACGAGGGAAGCATGAAGGGCTGGTCACATTGCACTTATAATCAGGAAGCAGAGAGAGAGAGGTGAACTTGAATACCAGTTCCACCCAATTTCTCATTTTCATTCAGCTCAGAACTGGGTGCAGGGGAATAATGTGCTGTCCCCATTCAGAGTGGATCATCTCACCTCAGTTCAAGTTCCCCCAAAAACACCCTCACAGGCACGCCCCAGGGCTTGTCTCCTACATGGTTCTAATCCCATCAAACTGACAATCAAGATTAATCATCACAGACCCTTTGGCAAAGTAGAATAATGATGCTTCCTGGGGAGCCTGAGGAGGCTTCTAATCCTCAGTTGATGGCTGGTGAATCTTGCCTTCTCCCTGTCCCCAACCCTTGCTTCCTTCCCCATTGACTGTTTGCACCTGGAGACCTCATTTTCCTGATGACTACCTCTGGCTTTCCTCAACTCCAGAGCTCTCATTAGGAAACAAAAATGTCAAAATTGGGCTCACCTAGTTAGAACTATAGTTTCTACCATGTCTGACTTTATTCCAGATTGTTCACACTTTCATTAAAAGAGTAACACACACACACACACACACACACACACACACACCAACCAGCCAGCCAGAACTACAATCCATCAGTCGGACAACTTTCTGGGTGCCAGAGCAATTGATTCTAAAGTGTAGTTTATTGTAAAATTATTAAGAGTCCACACATATTTCAGCTTTATCGAGCCCTTTAGGAGGGCCATTCTGCATATTCCAGTATGCTTTGGTGAAGAAATGTAGATTTATATCAGTCCAGGGTGGAATAATGAAGTGAAAGCTCCCCATGAGTCTGTCTGAGCTGTGAATGTCTCCCCACCCCCACCGCCAGCCCCCTGAATGCAAGCCTGAGAGGTGGCAGGTGCTGCAGTGACAGATGTCTGCTGGGCCCACACAGCCTAGCAGCCTCTTTAGGAGGAGCTGCGACTCCAGCTTCGTGTTCAGCTAGGATCCTCCTTGCACGTGTGCTCTGAGTCACTGTGGGAAAGTGTGGGAGCGTTTGTAAAGAGCAATGGGAGGGAGAGTCAGAACGAGGTTCCAGGGATGTCAACTAATGCTTTGTGTTTTGTTTTTTTGTCCTTTAAATTTCTTTGAGAATTCATACTCTTTCACAAGCATAGCCTGTCCTGTGTAAGACAGGGAAATAGGAAAAGCTTGGGTCCACAGTGACTCTGAATAAGCACCTTTCACTTGATGGCAGTTTATCACAAAGTGATGTCCCAGACCAATAGTCACCATCACAGACAACAGTGAAACAATTCTCATCCAGAGGAATGAAGACGACTGTCCTAAACAGAGATCAAAATCTTAAGCTGCCTTGGGCCAAGTTTGACTGGTCTCGAAGCTGGTGCTGCCCTGCTTCATTCAAGGCAGGGTGCCAGCTGCTCAGATATGTCTGAGAGGAGAACTCTGGCTCGGGATTCTGCCCTTGGCCCTGATGACGGGAGATGCTAACCCTGAGACATGAAGAAATTGGAGCAACAATGCCAGGGAGCTGTGGAGGGCAGCAGAAGAGGTCAGCAGGCACACCTATCTACAATGCCACATGCTATGGGGAGGGGGCATTCGAATGAAGGATCTGCTTCACAGGCCTTTCCAGGAAGAGAGATGAAAACCTCGGAGTTAGGACCCATCCCCTCGGTGGGTGCAGATAGCCAGTTGCCCCAAGTTGCATGGCAGGCTAAAAGCTGCCATGATTGAGATACTCTGCTTGGCCCCTCCATGTTGTTCTCCACATAGTGAGAGTTGGGAGAGGCCCATGAATGCCCCAGTGAAGAGAGGATGAGGCATGGGGGAAATTATCACAAAGAAAAAGCAGCAGGAGCCCCAGGTCTATAGAATCATGGAGAATGGATATGTACCAGTTATGCCTTCACCCTCCTCAGAACTCATGTGGAAGGGGAAGTCTACCTGTGACCTCACAGTGGCACTGTACTGACCACCGCTGTGCCCTCTGGTTACCGAGGTGAGGCAGGTGTGTCTGCAAGAGTCAGGAGTCCTCTATCTAGGTGGGGCAGGGATGTGTGAGAACAGAAGAGAGTGCCTGAGATAGCAACTGGAAAAGCCTTCTGTAAGGTGCTGTGGCTCAGGGTGAAGGCATAGAAGCACTGTGGTGGTTCAGAGGAACCAATTATCAGGCAAACACCTTTGTTGGTATTGGACAAACAGGGTGAGAGCAAAGATCAGTCCCCTTGGGGCTCCCAGATCTGAGTTAGAAGTACATGTGTTTCATCTATTTAATAAAAGTTGGAACTCATGCCTGTCTTTTCTTTCAACTCTGGCACACACTTCTGAGTTTCTCCTGAGCCTAAGTGAGCTTGTTACTGGGTGTACCAGGCTGCTCATAGGAAATAAATCAAATTGAAGTTAAGAAGCAGGCTCTGGGGATGTCTCTGGCTTAGTCTCTGGAAACATAATGGAACTATCCCCTCTGACTGTCCAGGCCATCTGTCTGATAAGGCTTACAGAGAGGCTTAGAGACGACGCTGACTCCTGTCACAGAGTTCTTAAATATTCAGAAGTCCTACTAATACAGGGAGAGTCACTTCACCATCATTACTGTCTGTTGAGCTAGCAATTTCAAAATGTCTACCCTCAAGAAAATGTAATAGTAAAAATCTACCCATTTTCACAAGCTGGAGCAGTAGCAATAGTTGTCTCTGGTTCTGGCTGTAATGGTGTGCTAGATGTCACTCCAAGCACTTATCTTTGTATGTAAAGGGGCAACCATGTGTGTGAGCATGGACACTGGAGGTCATCCTTTGAGGTGTTCCACAGGCACCATTACCTTGTTTTCTGAGATGATCTCCCTGGCCTGGAGCTTGCCAAGTAAGTTCTGCTGGCTGGCCGTCAAATTTCAAAGATCCACCCTCCATCTTTTTCCCAGCAACATGATTATGATGGCATGTCACCTTGCCTGGGGATTTTGTGTAGGTCCCAGGGATGGAATTCAGGTCGTTATGCTAGCATGGCAAGCACTTTCCTGACAGAGCTAACTCCGCAGGCTCTATAGTCTAGATTTTTAAGCATCAACAGTGACCCGGCAAGGTAGAGTTGTGGTTCTGTAAGGCAGGAAAGTGAGTCTCAAAGAAGGTCGAATCCTGTCTGTCTTCCGGCCACATGGTGTGTGAGAGGATTTCTCTCCCTGTCAACCTCTTATCCTTCTCTCTCTGTTTTTGCCATTAGTACACAGTATCTGTTTCCTATCACCATACAACAGATTATCACAACGTTAGCTGCCTGTAGGTCATCCGTTTGGCTTAGCACAATGGGGCTCTCTCTGCTCAGGCAACTAAGATCAAGGTGTTTGCAGGGTGTGTTGTCACCTGCATCCCAGAACCACACTCTTCCCAATTCATTCAGGACCCTCTGCCACTGGTAAATTCACTTTCCTGAGGCTAGAGAGCTGACATCTCTGTTTCCTTCTGACTCTTGACTTGAGTGAGCACTGAACATCTGGAGCAGGTCTCCAGCCTTTGTCTAGGGCCTGCTCCATCTCACCAGCAGAAGATGTCACTCTATCCCAGTCCCCAACTCCTTACCAATTAGATCTCTTTAACTTTCTGTCTTGCATCCAACTGCTTTTTAAGGTACTTGTGGGTAAGTTGGATAAAATTTACCATGTGGTATAAAATAATTACAGAAGTAGAGTTCACCATAGTTCCAGTTGTAGGGATGGTGTGTGTGTGTGGGTGTGTGTGTGTGTGTGTGAGAGAGAGAGAGAGAGAGACAGTCTTGTGCACTTAGACTCAACCTACAGTGCTCACAAACCGTGTAAATTAGCTGATTCTGTATACTTATCCCATTACCACCAGGAAGGGCTAGACAAGGCAACAGGTAGCCAGGGAACCAGGAAGAATCACTAGAGATGCTTGTGGCAGAAAATCAGTCCATTTCCTGACTGCATGTAGCAGGTGGCACCTGCTCTGGGCAGGGCGTATCCTTGGGCCTGAGACAATGTTACATAAACAGGGTTCTTGAGGGAAGACAGAGAGCAGAGTAAAGGGAGAAACTGAGGCCTTCTGAGACTTCTGTAGCTACTAGGGGTGCTTTCTGCCCTGAGGAATTCAGGTCCTGCTGAGAGGAGTGTTTGCATTAATGACTGTTTGGGCAGAACAAGAATGAGATGAAAACACACCATGGCAAATCATATTATTATTATTATTATTACACTCTAAGTGCTATTGTATTCCAAGCACCATTAGGAGTAGCAAGTACTGTTATTATTAAGCAATCCAGCTTCTCCATCCTCCACTCAGTGTCAAAGGCATCCACAGCTCAATTCATCACTACTGGAGGCATCCTGCATGCTGGCTCTGTGGTGCTGGCAGTTTGCATGCACAGCCCAGGGGTAACAGGGCACCTGTCATGCTGTCAGAAACTTCACCTTGTGACACCTCTTGTAAATCCCAAAGCCTGGCTTTTATCTTAGATGAAAGTTAAAATCTTCCTGAACCATTCCTGAACTACCAGTCTTAAAGATTCTCTGGAGCCTCCCCCAATACCCTAGAGTAAGGCCCAAACCCCTGACCACCACTCCCGCAGCCCCTTACAAACTTGCCCCTTGGCTTCCTCCTGCCTTGCTTCCCATCCCTCCCCCACTTCTGGGCCATCCTCTGTGTAATGCTTCTGGGGGGTGTTGAAACACATCTGAGAACTTAGTGGCCTGAAACACATCATAGTCAGCAAGCTGCCCACCTCTCGTGGAACTTGCTGCCTGTGTGGGGCAAGCAGAGTCAGTAAAGAGGCAGAGATCACTGATTGACAGCGTCACTCATCTTCCCAGACAACTGTGCCCATGGTGAGAAGAGATGTGCCTTAGGCGTGTGTCTATATACCTATATACCTGAATGCACAGGGTAATGCACTGGGACTTGGGGAAGGAGATGCTGGCTTTCTGGTAGGAGGTAAGAGGTCTCACTCACAGTCCCAAGTGCAGAGGACCTCGGCTGCAGAGACTGATACATGAAGCCAGTCTTCATGAAACCAGAAACTCTCCTTAACCCAAGGCAGGCACACAAGGTGGCCACCATTTTTCATGTCAGTCTCACACAGGGAAGTTTAAGCCAAACAGCTAATGACATAGTTTCCAGCTAACGACATAGTTAACAGCTAACTACTTATTTAGCATCTGAAGATGGAACAGTATTCTCAACACAAAACCAAGACAGTCCCAGGTGCTGCAGGGCAGAAAGGAGGGCTTTCCACCTGGCCTCTGTCTTCCTCTTCCTGTGAGCAAATGATGGACGTCTTTGTAAAGGCAGTTACACTCCGAGGGTGTGTTTCCAGGAGAACATTAATTCATTTAATGAGTGTACCCTGAACACTTGCTGAGCACAGGCATGAGGTCCGGAGCTGGGGACAGAGCAATGAGCCAGACAGAGTGTACTCTGCCTGTGAAGTCCTGTTTGCAGGGTCGCACCGGGAAAGCAAAGCCGAAAAGGGACAAGGTTCCTGGGAAGAATAGATCTGCATGCTCAGGTCATGGGAGTAAATGAATAGGAAACATGCAGGGAGAAGAATCCAGAAGAGCTGGGAGCTGGGAGGTTTGGGGCCAAATCTTCCATTAAATGGGACTTACTGACAGGTATGAATTAGCCTCCCAGCTGCCACTGTCTTCAAAGACCTATTATACAAAAAGCAATCTTCCAGCCTGCAGAGAGCACTGGCTTTGATGCAGATAAATAGACTGGCAGGTACCACAGTTAGGTGGCCTCTGGAGGTGGGGGAAGAAGGAAGGAAAGGAGAGAGAGGGTGATGAGGTACCCAAGAGACTCCAAACTTCTAGCTGTAGGGCCTTGCTAAGAAAGCTTAGGGTGGGGTTTGTGAGAGAGAGGTCAGGTGCCTGACTTCTTCCTTGTGTCAGATCCTAAAGAGAAGTGAATAAATACACTGAGTGGATGTTGTATAAATAAATACACGTGCTTCAGTAGCAACCCGGCCTAGGGGTGGTAGCTTTTCACAGACTTATGTGATTAAAAAGCTCTAATAAGACAATAGAGGTATTACAATGGTGCACTTGAGTGGCTCTGTTCCAAACCGAGTTTGATGGAGATCAACGTGGGGATTATGGAAAAAGGTGGCCCTGAATAGTGTGAAGACTTGTGTGTCTTAATATGTCTTGTGTGCAACTAGGGCAGGTGGCAGTGTTGAAAGTTCACTATAAATTTTATATTTTACAAACATTCCTCTAGCAATAGCAAGACAAAGGAAGTTGACCAATAGCAAGAACAGAGGAAAGGTAGGCACGAGATGGTAAGGGCTGGAAGTGAGATGAAGATGGTCGATAGGGATGGAGGGCAGAGGACAGAGCCACTGGGTAGGATGAAGGGAAAATGGTCTCAAGTAGAAGCCAAAGAATGCACTAGTGCTTGAAGAGGGAGCTGTGGCTGGTGGGAGAATGAAGGAAGCAGAGGGTGATGTCCAAATTCTAGCTTGAAAGATTGGTGGGTAATGGTGACATTTGCAGATAGGGCAGCAAGGGAGAGGAGCCAAGTGGAGTGGGAGGATACTGGGTTCAAGTCGAGGGGTGACACTATCTCAGGATTCCTCCCATCCTCCCCGCATCGTAATGACAGGTTAGGAAATTGGAGTTTTTGGTGTTCTTGGACTCCTGGGGTGACAACATTTTAAGTTGTCAGTCATTAACTATCTCAGGGAGGGGACATGTGTGACTGCATGTCCTGGTGGCCTTGCCTAGTGCTGAGTGTGCAGTAGGAATGAAATAGGATCCAGCCTTGTATGCAGCAAGATTTCCTCCCATTTCTGTCTTGTGGGGAAAACACCTCTGGGTACGTGGCTTCTTTCTCTAAATGGGGAATGTGTGGGACTCTACCCCTACCTGTATTAGTGTGGTGGGAGGAACCCAAAGTGGCTCAGGAAAGTACCTTCTCAGCCATGTAAAGCCACTCCAGTGGAAGTAGGTATGAGCACACTCAAGAATAGTTGGGTGTTTAGGAAATTTCTGTAGTTGAAGTAACATTAGGCTGAGACCTCCTCTCCAAGGCTGGTTGGGGCTGGGACTGAATGTGGAGCAGTGGGAACCAAAGGCAGAGGCTTGTGAGAGCAGCCGAAAATCCTGCTGAGAAGGGGGTTGAGTTCTATACAACCGCTGAGAAACTTGATGTGGTCTGGAATGAAGGGACTGCAAGGACAGTCACAACCCAGCTGGGTCCAGGTGGCTAAACTGGAAAAGATCCCAGTGGCCCTAGTGGTACTGAGACAATTCCCTGTATAGGTTGCCTGTGGCCCTGGCATAAAGAGAGATGTACAGGCTGATGAGCTGGGTCAGCGCATAAAGGCTTGACTTGCTGTCAAGCCTGCCGTGAGCTTGGCCCCTGGAACCCACCTGGGAGCAAGAGTGAACTGACTCCTGTAAGCTGTCCTCTGACCTCACATGCATACCATGACACATCACTACACACACACACACACACACACTAAATAAATGTGAAAATAAATTCAGCCAAATGTGGTGCCTTTGCAGTTCCACTACCTAGGAGGAAGAAGCAGGTGAATCTCTGTAAATTCAAGGTCAGCCTGTCTACATTGTGAATTCTAGAATTGCCAGAGCTACATAATGGGACCCTTTTTCAATAAGATAAAAATTAAGAGAGCTAGCAAGATTCAAGTGTCAACGAGAGTCTGCTCCCTTATGCAAAAGCTCAGAGGCCACCTTTGCAGGGGGCAGACATTGTAGACTCCATGAAGCCACACTGTCTTCCTTACTGCCTGTCAGTGACACATGGACACACGTGATAAATGACTCCAGAGCAGAAGCCCTCAAAGAGAGGTTTGCTAGGGTTAGCAGTAGCTCCAGACCAGCTCTTGGAAGATGCTAGCCGAGCTCTGGAAGCTGAGCCGGACACATCTTGCTTCATACCATCCTTGCCACACGTGTCTCTAATTCACTCACATCTGCTCCTACTCCTTCCTCCCCTTGTGGATATCTAGTGTTGCTCTTAATTCAATGGGCTCCTCGTGCTGCACAGAGGAAGAACAGCCACAGCTTTCCCTGTGAGCCGTTGCCATCCAGGTGGTCAGTCTGGAGCTAAGACAAAGCCCCAGGCTTCCTCGTGAGAAAACTCCCCCTCACAAAGCAACTCAGCCAATGCTTCATAGCCCCTCCTCAGAGCATTTGGTGTGCATTTGCTACCTGGGTGGTCCGAGATTGGCTTTGACTTGGTTTCCTTGGTTATTTCATAGCATGGTCCCAATGAAATCTCAGTATTTCTCTGACTTTATGATGAGTACATTGTACACCAACACAGAGCCCTGGGTTAGAGGTCAACTGAACCTGGGTTTGAACTCACAACTCTCTTTTTCTAGGCATGTGGCTCTGGGAGAGCCACTATGATGCTCAGGGTCTCTATGCTGATGCCATGAAATAATCAAGACTCACTGCCAGGCCACATGCCACAGGATAAATAGAGATCATGGGTGAAATAATCAAGACTCACTGCCAGGCCACAGGCCACAGGATAAATAGAGATCATGGGTGAAATATGCTTAGTTCTGTCTGACCAGTAGGTTGTAGCAGTTAGTACTATAATCATTAACTTCATTAATGTTATTTAGGGTTGAAAAAGTTCAGAACTTGAACCCCAGCCTTCCTATTTGGACACAAATGGCTTCACCAAACAATTAACATCTTATGACAACTTAGCTGAGTCTTTTCTCATCTGACAAGGAGCTAAGAGTAGCTTCCTGCAGAGGAATGTGGAAGAGAAGCAGGTATGGAAAAGCCCACAGGACAGCTATTTCCTATGGGGTAGGGCCTAGATGTAGCTCGTGGTAGCCAGAAAAAGGTGAGAAGAAGGGCGTTTGGGCCCTCTTTGTTAAAACATAGAGACTAACTGCACTTAGAAACAAAGGAACTCACATGTCTGGGGTTCCTCTGTGCTGGGCACCCCTCTACAAGGTAGATGCTCTTTCTGTCTGCTATAGGTAAAGAAATTGACATTGCAGGGACTTACCATGGACCATCTGGCTAGGACCTATTCAAATGAGCATTAAATCCCAAACCTACCTGTTCTTTCTAACACCTGATTTTGTTACCCAATGAGATTTTCACATTGCACAAGCACAGTAGGCCCTATTGCATTGTCTCCAGGACAAAAATGAAGTTGTACATTATAGTAGTGGCTTTGTCTCTCAATATCAGCTGTAAGATCTGCATTAAATATGCTGCTTTCACAAAAGGGAGAAGATGAGGACCTACACCAGTGGGGCTGAAAAGAAGGGATAAAATCCAGAGAGACTTGGGAGACCGATTTGACAGAATCAGCAATGAACTGGGCATAGAGTTTCAAAAGTGGGGACCTGAGTCTTCATCTTCAGTCTCGAGCTAAGTTACCAGAGACTAGGATTCATATTTGGCCTAGGAATGTAAAGGAGAAGGGTTGCTTGGGCTAGGAGATGGTCTTGGCTTGGCCTCTTGCTTTTTTCCTTGAAGTCAGACACAGGCAGAATTGATGGATCATCAAGAGCTCTTATACTCGCAGTGGCAACTGACAAAACTTGGCCTGTCTCTGGGTTGACTTAGGGACTAGGATGGTTAGCCCAGGCAAAAGGGTCTCAGAGAGGACACCTTCCCCCCATCCTTGCCAGGGACAAAAGCTGTCCACAAACACAGATTTGTTTTCCACCCCCTGTCCTGAAACTCTGGTACCCAAGCTGTGTTTCTTGATACTTGGATCCTAGAAAGGGTGAGACATGTGGCTAGTAAATCTTTTCTCATTTGAAAATTAGCACAGGATGACTTCTTGCAGAAGGAGGGAAAGGAGGAGGGGGAGGGAGAGGAGGAGGAGAAAGAGGAGGAGGAGGAAGAAGAGGAGGAGGAAGAGGAAGAAGAGGAGGAGGAAGAAGAGGAGGAGGAGGAAGAGGAGGAGGAGGAAGAGGAGGAGGAGGAGGATGAAGAGGAGGAAGAGGAAGAGGAGGAGGAGGAAGAGGAGAAAGAGGAGAAGGAGGAAGAGGAGGGGGAGGAAGAGGAGGAGGAGGAGGAAGAGGAGGAGAAGGAGGAAGAGGAGGAAGAGGAGGAAGAGGAGGAGGAAGAGGAGGAGGAGGAGGGAGAGGAGGAGGAGGAAGAGGAGGAGGAGGAGGGAGAGGAGGAGGAGGAAGAGGAGGAGGAGGAGGGAGAGGAGGACAGATTGGTGGTAACTTCAGTTTCCCCGCCCCTCTCTTCTCCCTTGAACACCTTCCTTTCCCTTGGCTTCGTCTCCCACTCAGTGCCGTACCCACAGCCTGCCCTTACTTCCTGGCCTACATGGATGAATGGGCCAGGGAGGTTTGTAGAGTCAATCATGAATGGATGCCTATGTGTAAACCAGAACCTGGGAAATATCACCTCTTCTAGAGAAATAGGAAGCTAGGTAGATTGAGCTCTACCACCTATGGTGACCATTTTACACAGCCCTCACCCATGGGGCAGTCTTCCATGCACTGAAACACTCCCTGGTCTGACCTCACCTTCAACTCTAGTTATTTGAATTTTACATACTATAACATAAACAAACATGCACACACACACACACACAGAGAGAGAGAGAGAGAGAGAGAGAGAGAGAGAGAGGAAGAGAGAGGGAGGACAGAGACAGAGAGACAGAGAGAGACAGAGAGAGGAGAGAGAGAGATAGAGAGAGTGGAGAGACACAGGAGTGTGCAGCTGGGCTGGCACAGCCTGTGCTAGTATTCTTATACTTTCTATGGGTAATGTTTGTGCTTGGTAATAGAGATGACTACAGTGAAGACCTCAAGGTATTGAGATGCCTTCAATCCATGGTCCTTCCACCAACATTAGCCAATCAGATCCTAGGAAGCAGAGAGTCCTAGGTGCAGTGAGTGAGGTTCATAGTGAGGGTTGTTTACTTTTACTCTATGAGGACATACAGCTCTTTAGAGAGGGTTCACGTTGTACAAAGGACTGTCACACAGCTATGCCCATCAGGAGTTGTGTTTTGGAAGATTGTGCTTTGGTCTCCATTTCCTGGCCTGGTCCAACCATTAGCCATTTGCCCTTACTGGGAAATTCAAATACCCTACTTGTGTCTGGATCTTTCATGAAAACCTATTCCCTCTCAGGAACGATCCCTAGGCTGTCTATCATTTTATGAAAAGGTCAGTCAGGCTAGGCAGAAGGTTGGGGAGACAGGAAGGTTACAGGAACCCTAATGAGCCATGTGTGTATTCACAGTTAAAGCTGGAGATGGGGAACAAAACTCAGACAAACTTCTTCTCTCCCAACCCTGAATTTTGTTAATTTTATGTAATATCTGGCATCTCCTCCACCTGCTTTGGGGTTTATAATGTTTCTCCGAATGTGTTTAAGGCAGCAGGACCCAAATTGTGTTCTTCAGAATGGGACTGTGAGACACAGATTTGAAGGGGGGAAATATATATTCTGTAGTCAATGTGTTTGAAAAATTTGAGATTAAACAAAATTAAGCCAGCTCCACTGCGGGACTTCTTTCAACCTTCAGTGTGCAGGGGTATGCTGTGAATCTTAAAGAGCCAGAAAGAATAAGTGACTGTTTTTAATATTATCTGAGCATGCAACCTTGTTTTAATGAAATTGCTGTCCACTTTTCCTGGGAAGCTAATGTCTGCAGGAAGAGACTTTGGGAAATACTGTCTTAGAAGGTTTTCTTTGTATGAAAATGGCTAGCTGTCACCAGCTTCCTGAACTCTCTCAGAAAGTTTGCTTCAGAAGCAGTGGGAGATTCAAAGTTCACACACACACACACACACACACACACACACACACGTCCCAACAGTCCAGATGCTAGCAGAGTAAAATCCTGGCGTGTCTGGGAAATTGCAGTAAAAGGGCCTACCACCTCTTTCTTGTCCTTCTGTGAGCTCTCCCATGAGTCATCATATACAGCACGAATCACCAAGGAAGCCCCTGAAATCGTTTTATCTTAAGAGGCCTTTGAAACTTGGAAATAGAATGTAGTCAGGGGATAAGAAGGTAGGAAATGAAAGACAGCAAGATAGACTGGCTGGCTTCTGGGGGAACTGCCTCAGAGTGCCTGCAATTAACCCTTTCATTCTTACTCTGCCCAGAACACGCTGAAGAAGCAGGTAGTGCCTCCCTCCAGCTTCCAAGTAGAACTAAGGAAGGGGAGGGTCAGAGGCGGCTTAGATCCCATGGACGTATTTCAGTAACTACAGTCCTCCGACTCCTTCTCATTTGCCAGGTGCTGCTGCTGGTCCTTGCTTTGTACCTGTCTTGTTTCTTCTTTTCTTCTCTTTATTCATTGAATGGTGTGGGCAGGAATGGAGAGGCAGGGAAGTGAGAGTGCATCATGTCATTGTATGCCACAATGTTTCTACAGAGAAGCCAGAGGACAAACTGGCTTGAGTTGATTCTCTCCTACTACCACATGGGTTCAGGGATTCAAACTCTGGCCCTTGGGCTTTGTGGCAAGTGCATTTTATCCACAGGGTCATCTCTCTGGCACCTTGATTGTTTCTTGGAATATCTTAGGAGGTTTTTAAATTTTTTTATTGAAAATACATTCGTTACTCATACAATACATCCTGACCACAGTTTCCTCTCCCTCCACTTCTCCCACTTCCCCTCAAGCCTTCCCCTCTCCCCTAAATACACCCTCTCTCTATTTCTTCTCCAGAAAAAGATCAGGGCTCTAAGAGATGCCAAACAGGACAAAACAAGATACAAAGAGTCTGGACAAGGCAAACCCAATAGGAGGAAAATAGCCCCAGGGGGCAGTGTAAATAGTCAGAGATACACCCATTCCCACTGTTAGGAGTCCCACAAGAACACCAAGCCAATAGGCATAACATATACACAGAGGACCTAGTGCAGATACCTGCAGGCCCTGTGCTTGCTACTTCAGTCTCTGTGAGCCCACATGAGCCCTGCTTAGTTGGTTCGATGGCCCATGCTCTCATAGAAGATTTCCAATAGCATCCCTCTTACTTATAGTGGGACTGGAAAGGCCAGAAAAGTTAAACGACTTTACTCAAGGTCACATATCCTGTATGGCGAGGAAGCTAGATTTGACCCAGAAACTGTTGTCTACTCTGTACTCCTTAGTGCCATCGTGAGTATTGACATACAACGTATCAGTACCGTCATCTCTCAGGCTGTACATGTGGATGGGCACGTAGGGTGGTATGTCTGCTGAAACTGATAAAGAAGCCAGCACAAGAGAATATTCCTAGCCTTCACCATCCGTGGCCACCAAAGCCCCTTGGTTTCCCAACAACAGCCTGGCCATGTGCCTCGGTCATCTCATCCTTGCCAAATACATTTCTTCTCATTAGCCATCTGCACCCTCGTGCCTGCTGTTAGCCCACTGTGGTTGGGCAGCTGCCCTGTTAGAGAGACAGGACATAATACCAGTGTATGAATCAATGCATTCTCTGGCATGCCTGTGATCCCCTAACGGGGAAAGTGGCAGAATCCAAAACATACTTCATCCTCATCCAAGTCCACTCTGTGGAGTTGGTAGCTCCAAAGAAGTCTTAGTAATTCCAGTGTGCAAACTAAAGCTGAAAAGGCTGAGCTCTAGGTGGGTGAGCTTAGGCCTGGAACCTGAGGCCCTGGTGGTGGCTGTAGGTGGGGGCAAGATACAAGTGGGGGTACCAGAAGCTAAGAGAGCAAAGTCATTGGAAAAGGAAACCACCTAAAGGAAAGCAGTGTGTCCACCTGGCCAGCGTGTAAGCCTATGGCACCTGCCATCTGTCCCATCATGCCGAGTGACTGATGGGTCAATTGTAGTGCTTGTAAATACTGTGTGCCCATGGGCTAAGGAACTGTGTATAAGGCATTCAGAATGAGCATGTGATGGGTGTAGCTCCAGTCTGAGAAGATGGCCTGACCTCATCTGAAGGTGGTTTTGCAGGAATGGACCAGTGAGTTGAATAAGCTACACACTTTTGCTTATATAGGGCCAAAGGAAGTTCAGGTTAAAGACGATGTGGTGATTGTGTCTTAGTCACCTTGCACATTGTTGGGATAAAATACAGAACAAATTAAATTGTAGGAGAAAGATTTCATTTTGGCTCATGGTTGAAGGTAACGGTCCATCATAACTGGTCAAAAGCAATAGAGGCATGAGTTTGAGGAAGGTTATCACATTGCATCCATAGTCAAGAAGCTGAGAGCAGTGAACGCTTATGTTCAGCTAACTTTCACCTTCTTATGCCATCCAGAGCAACCTACTTTTAGGATGTATCTTCCCACACTAATTAACTTAATCAAGACAGCCTTTCCAGGCATGGCCAGAGGCTAATATAATCTAAATAGTCCCCCGAAGATGTGGCCAGACACTTATTTCTTAGGTGACTGAAGATCCTGTCAAGTTGACAACCATCATTAACCATCACTACATGGATGACTGGAGGACCCTTGAACTTCCAGATGTCACTGCCTCAGAATCCCCAGTTCTCTGACTGTGGCAGCCCCTGCTGCTACACTCACAGCTATCCCAAATAATAATGTGCTTGGCTGCTGTAAGGTCCTTGAGTGCAGCAAGGACATTCCCTGTGCTTGTCTTCTCTACCTAAAACAGTGTCTAGAATGTGAGAGATGCTTGCATATTTATGAAAAGAATGAAACTACAATGATTACAAAGATACAACCTTGCTTGCACACTTTCCAGTTGACATGTTTACAAAGCAAACTTGATGCTGATTCAACTCTGCTAACAGTCCCCCTCACTTACAGTACAAAATTCTGGCTCCATGGTTTGGGATTCTCCCTCACACTCAGTCCCTTGGGCTCTGACCCCATAAGAGCCCTCTATCCTCCCCAGGCTTCATGTATCCTGTTATTTCATTCATTGCTTCTGGAACTGTGGTGTTCATGAGATGTAAGGACCTAGTCATTATTTCTCCCCAAGCCCAGGACTCAGCTCCAGGCATACTCAAACTCAGGTGGTATGGTGGTGGTGGTCCATTTTGAGAAAGACTTCTGGGGTGGTTTTGATGGTAGATCCATACTGTGAGGAGCTCATGCCTTCATCAAAGTGCAATAGGCAGCCTAGAGAATGGTTGCATCCTTTCTCCCCTCAGTGTCTTTGCATGATGATTTCTGGAGGGAATTACCCTTGTCTAAAAAAAAATGCCTGGCTCCTAGATGACCTGCCGAGGATGCAGACTTCCCTCCTCCAGTCACACATAGTCCGTGTTTCTCTCTTCATACAGTGCATCTTGTGCTTACCCTGCTTAGGAGCTAATCTACTGCGTTCCTTTTCTCCCTGAACCCAGCACTGCAGATCCCAGAAGAACATTCTGAGCTATTCTGTATACTGAGCATCCAGTGGGGTGCCTCATGTGTCCTGCACTGGTTCACAGCCCCTGGGTGTGCTCCATTGTGTTCTTTCCTCTTTTCCCCCACCCTAACTGTGTTTTCTCTTTCTAATTGTCCCGCCTTCCCAGGAGTTCTCCCTGCAGAGAATGGACAGCCTTGTGGATGATAGAGTCAACATCTTAGGATTTTCCATTTTCAACCAATCTCATGCTTTCTTCCAAGAGTTTTCTCAGAGCCTCAACCAATCCTGGCAAGAGAATTGTGACCACGTGCCCTTCACCGGCCCTGCGGTAAGTATCCTCTTAGGTACCCTGGGACTCCAACACTCTCTATGGTCAATTGCATACTCCATACCATGGGCCAGATCCAAAGTCATTGGTCTCCAAGATGCATCATGGCAGGGAAGTGTGAACCCATCTACATCTGGAAGTACCATTCTGGAGGTCCACTGATGCAGAGAGGAGGTCTGCACAGGTCAAAGAAGGCCTTTTAGAAGGTGGCAGGCAAGCCCAATCAAGAGCTTAAGCCACAATGATTTGGTCACCCAAGGACCACATAACCAGCAGTGATCCCACTTCATGGTCATCTTAGTTTGTGCAAGTGCACTCTGTGATATTTACACAATGATCCTGCAGACCAAGCAGCTGCTCCTCAGAGCATCCTGTTATTAAAGTGCTGTGAGACTTGTCATTCATGCTTTATGTACAAGACCTGGATGGGGAGAAGGGCTAGTTCCCCTGGGTAGAGTAGGAGCATGTTCTGTCTCACTCTTGAGACCTGAAACCCTCCTGCCACATGGAAGTCACCCACAGCAGGTGTTTCCATGTGTCACCTTCCTAACCAGCTGCAGGGTCTTCTGGCCTACAGGAATGTTGGACTGGATCTGGGTGGCAGACAGTGTTCTGCAAACAAGTTGAGCCTTAGACTCAGGTCAGTCTCCATGTGGCGTCATAGGTCCTCTTGCAAGTCCCCTTCCAGTCGTTCTGTATTTCTTGCTGACATGAAGAGTTCCTGCTCTTACCTAGGTTTACTCCTGCCTAGGCCCTGCAGCATATCCTATAATATTACCTGCCTTGGCCTTTTTCCTTCTTCATGGTATCCCAGTAACAATTCGCAGATGGTCATCCGTTTTGACAATGAGAAAACAGGCCCAGGAGAGCAGAGTAACAAGCGAGGATCTATCTCTAAGATCCTTGTTTTAACACAACCAGGTCCAAAGCCCAGATCAGCTTCTCCCTGTAGGGAACTTTGCAGCCATCTTCTCTCTGCAATGGCCTCTGAGAGAAAGGAAGGTGTTAAACCAGAGAGCCAGGAAGGAAGCTGGCAGCATATCCCTCTGAGCCTTCTCACTTCTGCAGCTTACCTTTTCAAGGGCTGCCTCTTCTTGCCTCTCTGGAGGCCAAGAAATTCTCAACACAAACAGCCCAGTTCCTCAGGGCAGCAAGCCAGAAGAAGGTGAGGAAGTAGCTTCCAGAAAACCACAGCATGGGCTTTCTTCTTTGCTGAGTTATGGAAATGCTGCACAAGCTCCTGCCTCTGTGGGATGCCTCCTCCCTTCCTCTTCTCAGACCACCATTTCTTCATCTCCTCTTCCACTTCCTCTCTACTCTCCTTTTTTCCTTTTTCCCCCTTTAATTTCCTGCTTTTCTCTCTTTCCTATATAGCATTGAATTCTTGACTCCCTCTCTTCTTTAGGCTTGTATGAGAAGCTGCCCACTTCCCCACCCTTCCCATGATCCCAGGTGGGACGGCCCAAGTGGGGAGTCTAGTTTATAGGGTTTCAAAGGAGAGACTGGGCTAAAGATACCTAGGAGAAAGCTCAGTTTGCCTACCCTGGACCAGAAGGTTCCAGGTGGCGAGTGGTGTGCCACAGATGCGCTTCCTGTTGGAGACAAAGTCAGCACAGAGGGAGTGTTGGGAAGGGGGACACACGCCCACTAGTTTCATATGCCATGCCCATTAATCATGCTGCAAAGAACAAAAATCGTGGGAAATCATTAAAATTACAGATGGCTAGATTAAGTAATTAGAATTTAGGCTAAAGCAGATGTTTGTAATTAAGTGTTTATTTCATTGAAGACAATCCAGATTGTAAGAACTAGTCCAGGAGATCTTAATGGTCCCTGCCCTGGTATTATTTGGGGGGACAGAGTTTAAGCTTACAGAGGTTCATCAACAAATGGGCATCTAGGAAGATGCCGGGGATCCAGTCCTGGCTGCTTTGGGGATGATGTGAGTTACAGGTATGTGTCTAGAAGCTATTCTTGTTGTCATTTGAGGAGGAGAGAAGGGAACCCAGCCACAACTCCCTGAGTCAGAATTGATTCATCTTAATTTATACAGAGTCTTTCATTCCCTGAAACAATTTGCAAAACAGCTCAAAAGAAAATAACAAAGAAGAAGCAAATGAAAATATAAAAACAAGAGAATAGAAGGTTCCTTGCCAAACAGCCTGTTGCTGCCAAGAAAGAAGAGAGGATTTTAAGTGAGGATTGAGCCAGTTGGTGGGATTTAATATTCAGAAGAGACAGGGACAGCCTAATCACAGACAAAACCAAGAGTCAGGCACGCACCCACACAGATGGGCAGCAGGGGCCTCAGAAGGATGAACAGATCAATCCTTGGAGGAGAAAGAAGTAGAAAGGAAGGAGAGGCAACAGCAGAAGTGTCTGCCTTCCCTTCCCAAGTGGACCCAGGCATAGAGACAGGGACAAAGCCTTTTGTGACAGAAGCCACTTTTAACTGACCGTGGCCCACATGCTTTCTAGAATGGAATTAGTCAATAACAGCAGAGAGAGAAGGCAATTAGGAGAATGAAGAGCCAACTCGGAATGGAGAGCTGAACCTCAAGGGCTCCGACTGGCAGGCAGAAATGGCCATCTTACTCCCTGGCAGCTGGGATCTGGCAAAAAGAGTTAGAAGGAAAGAGATCGACAACTCTGGCAGAGTAGCTGGAGGAGTGAGGGGAGGAAGTAAGTTCTCAGGAGGGAGGATGATGGAGTGAGTGCCCTAGGTAGATGGCCAGGAGCCTATAGGAGAGAGGCATCTGGTGATGGATGAAGGACCCAAGGGGACTGTCCTGGGGGTACCATGTGCTGCAGGATTCAGGGAGTTAACTTGAATTAGTCCAGGCTCAGCCTCAGGGAAGACCCAGGAAGTGCAGTGCCTTTGGGGACACTTGACCCATGTCACTCTCTGAAGGCTGTGTGTAGGTAGAGATGAGATAGGAGCCCTAACAATTTTCCACCCACTTGGTCCCTGCTCCAAGGTCCCCAGTTTGAATTGTAATTATGAGAAGGATCCAAGTGATCATGAAGGCCTTGGAGTTGGAAATGAAAAAGGACACTGGGAGCAGGCACACACTCCCAGACCTCCCAGCGTTTGGATAACATACTAATAAGAACATCAGCTGGGGCTAGGGAGATAGATGCTTGGGTAAAGTGCTTGCTGTGCAAGCAAACGGACCCAAAGCTCTACCCCACAGAAAAGCTAGGCTGGCACTGCCCACAGTGACCCCAGTACTGGGGAAGTGGAAGCATGAGGAGTACTAGAACTTGATAGACAGCTAGTCTGGCCAATTGGTGAGTCCTGGGCTCAGTGAGAGACCCCCTGCCTCAAAACAGGAAGAGAGAGATAGAGGAAGATATGCTTGTGAACACAGGTGCACATGCACTCACACATTGTGCATATACAGGTGTCCTCATACACTTGTGTAACACACAAAGAACACATACGCTTGTGCATATACATGTGCACAGATAGGTCTGAACACATATGTTTGTGTATTTGTGTAACACACACTATATACATATACATATATATGTGCATATACATACATACACACACACACACACACACATATATATATATATATATATATATTTTTTTTTTTTTTTTTTTTTTGAGAAGGGAGAGGGAGAGTGAGCAACAGCCAAGGAAACTTCACCCCAGCAGTGAGACCGCAGCAGGAAGGGAGATGATGGTTTGACCAGCTTCCTCTGAAATCATGCATTGTCTCCCAGAATCAATGCACAGCCTACAGAAGAGGGAGGGACCTCAAGAGGGGATGGGTTATAGACCTCTCTTGGGACCCTGAGCAACACTACTTTGAGAGAAGGGAGATCCCTGGGTCTTCTATGCTGTAGGATGCTCTCAGTTGCTAGTAGTAGGAATCCAATTAAAATTCAGTGTGGTGTCACACCACAGAGCAACACTTGAGGGGAAGGTAGTTGGAGGCTCAGACCCTTTCACTCTCTAGTCAGTCACCCTTGGTGTCACCTCCATGCTCAGCCTAGAGCTAAGCAGTGGATCCGGGCATTACATCCAGAAACAGTACTGTTTAGAGAGAGAAGAAAGACAGTATCTTCTATGAGACAGACTGGGCATTGGGATTTGGATACCTTTGCCTGCCTAGACTTCAGGTCACAGGGCGATCCAAGGCCAAGGTGCATAGAGAAAGTCAGATGGAGTTGGGAAGACAGGAGACTTGATGGAGGCAGAGAAGACTCAATGGCTTTTCTGAGTGTATCTGTGTAGACTGCAGAGATGGTAGCATACATTGATAGGACCTGCTGTCTATAACAAGGTCTGGATAGAAGAAGAAAGGAGCAGTAATGAGTGAAAGGGAGAGAGGGAGGGAAGGTGGGAAGAGGGTTAGAGAAGGAGGAAAAGAATGAAGGGGAGGAAGAGGGGCCACATTGGCTAAGTGCCTTTGCAATACAGGTTAACTTTGATCATGGGCTGCCCTTTTCTGACACGGTATTTGGAAAGACTCCCCAATGTCAGCACACTCAGTGCCTATTAGAGACCTCAGCCCTTAGTATAGTCATGAATGCAAATATCTGTCCAGTCTGCTTTCTGGCCTCATGGTATTCTGTTCCTCCTGTTCCCTGTTGCCTGCCCTCTGAGCACTGCCAACTCCCTGGATGTGAGATTGTACAGCCCTACCTGCAGAAATGCTCACCCCTGTAACTGATGACCTTTGAGATTTGTGAGACCGGATGCTGCCTCTTTTATGGATATGAGCTGTCCCTGCCTGAGATTCGGCAAGGTGTTCAGAATCCAAAAGAGGGGCTAGAGTAGAGCTGGGCTCCCAAGTTCTTCCCTCTGTACTTTGCCATCTCATGCTGTGTGACCTCTGACTGGAGGGCTGTGGCCTCCCCTCCATCCATGGAGGGGCAGTGTCCTGGAGGCTGGCCAGAAAGAAGGGGAGGTTAAGAACTCCACCACACATGGGATGCTCTCCTTCAGTTCCTCCCAAAGCTGTCTTCTGATGAGCAAGAGGGCTGGGTAGGGAAAGAACTGATTGCCAAGGCAGGACATCATGCAACCATGGAGGACTAGCCCCCCAGCACCCTAGCCCCCTGGCACCCCAGTATTATTTCTCCAGGAGCTTATTCCTGCCTTTCTGGGCTTTTCTCAGCCCTGTGGACAATGCTGACCACACTGGACTTCATTTCTTGTACAGGCTTTGTACATTTTCAGCTCTGCCTGAATGGTACAATCCCCAGGGACAAGTCAACTGTGCTTCTTCTCTCTCTACCCACCCAGCCCCCTTGGCCTTTCCCGCCACCAAGACTGCAAACATTGGTTTTACTCATTAGACAGATGTCAGCCAAGACTTAATCCAAATCAAGCTATCTCTTGAGGGCTGGAGAGCTGACCTAGAGGTTAAGAGCACCTGGCTGCTCTTCTAGGGGACTGAGATTTGGTTTCTAACACCCACACGGTGGTTCAGAACTCTCCAGTTCCAGGGGATCTGAAAACCTCGACTGGACTTCTTGGGCATTGTACACATACGGTCCATAGACATACATGCAGTCAAAACACCCATCTACATAAAACAAAATTGAAAACTATTAAAAAGAGATATCTCTTTGGGGCCAGCCACATGCCAGGTCTCATGCCAGGTGCCACCAGTGGCACCTAGACACAAAGGTCCTGCATGTCTCTTATCTTAAGGAAGCTGCTGAATAGGAAAGATAAAAACATGAACACAGCTACACTGACCTCCCTCCTTTGTTTCCAGAGTTGTGAGGGTCACAGCCTAGGCCCTGGAAGCTCTAATGAACTAGGTTCTACCATCCACCCTCTACAGACCAATTAAGCAAACAAGTAAAAGTGAAAAAAAAAAAAGAGAAAGAAAAATGGACTGGATGTGACCACACTGGGAAGAGAAACAAAGAAGGCCAGTAACCTGCCTGCAAGTCCATTCAGAGGTCCTGAGGTCTAGGTTTAAATAGGCAGAGGCATGCAGCCAGTAACCTGCCTGCAAGTCATTTCAGAGGTCCTGACCTGAGGTCTAGGTTTAAATAGGCAGAGGCATGCGTAACTAAGCAGTCCTGGTCAGGGCGTGGTCCCATCCACCTCCTCTGTCCAGGCTTCACTCTCACCTGCGAGGTGATCTGTCAAGGTGTCAAACTGTGAAATCTCTTCCTAGGAGACTTGTTCCTCTGGCTAGCACCAGGCTTCAGTCTTCTCCTGCTAGCATGAGATTCTTGGGGAAAATTCCAATTTCTTAGAAGCCATTGTTTCAATAATCTGATAGCCAAAGAGAGAGGCTCAAGTGTCTCCTTAGAGTATCCCTGTCCCTGCTGGGACAGTTGGACACTTGAAGCCCACCTGGGATGGTCCTTGCCCATACACTGCGTCCTTACTCCCTCCAGCGCCTCCAGGCATGCTTCTCACTTTCATCTCCGAGCTGTTGCCCCTGTGGTCTCATCCTCTGAGCTACTTGTCTCCTCCCCACCACCCTGGCCAATGCCATGCCTACACAGATCCTTTTGCTCTTGGTTCCAATGTGGTTTCTTGCATAGAATACTTTCTCTGCTGCCCAACTTGACAGCTGTCTATTTAGACCCCCCAGAGACCTTTGTAGTTCCAGACCACCCCACCTCCTGACTGTCTCCCTGATTAGTGCCCTGTTCCTACCTTTGTACCCACCTGTCATCTGTCATAGGAATGGAATTCCACTAAATTTTAGACCTTAAACTTACCAGTGTATTTCATACATACACTTTACGTGGAACGGTATGACTACATTGTAGCTGTTGGAACATACAGGAAGGAACAGTTTCATAGGTGACATCTGGGAATGTGACCTATGCCTGAACCTGCTAGAGGGGGCAAGTTTGAGAAGAGTGGCCAACTTCCTTCCCTCCTCCTGAGATGAGCAACCTTACCTCCCACCCTGTGGATTTATTCCTGGCAGCAATGGAAGTTGCTATTTCTGATGGGGGGGGGAGAATGAATTTGGAGTCCAAAGATGTACCTTGATGCTTCAAGCCAGAGCAGCCATTGTCAGTAGGATGTAGACTGCAAAGCCTTGATAGCACACGTGGACCACCAGCAGAAGTAGGTGAGACCAGAGCAGGGGTAGGCAATGAACGAGCACCCTCATTTGCCTTTGTGTGCTTTCTCTCTTCCCTCTCTCTGCCCTCTTTTCTTTCCCTGCTACCACCCACTCCCTCCACTTCTCCCAGTTGTCCTCAGCCCTGCTGTTTGATGCTGTCTACGCTGTAGTAACAGCTGTACAGGAACTGAACAGGAGCCAGGAGATTGGTGTGAAGCCCCTGTCCTGTGGTTCATCCCAGATCTGGCAACACGGCACCAGCCTCATGAACTACCTGCGCATGGTGAGGAGTGACTGAAGGCTTGGTCATGACCAGCCTCAGGGGTGGGATTCTCGATACAGGGCTACCCTGGTGGATCACAGCCCCGGCCTATACATCACCTGTACTGAGTGGGTAATAGGTTCCCAATTATTTTTGTTTGTTTGTTTTTGTTTGTTTGTTTGTTTTTGAGACAGGGTTTCTCTGGGTAGCCCCGGCTGTCCTGGAACTCACTCTGTAGAACAGGCTGACCTTGAACTCAGAAATCTGCATGCCTCTGCCTCTCAAGTGCTGAGATTAAAGGTGTGCCCTACCACTGCCTGGCAGGTTCCCAATTCTTAACACTCTTGGCAGGAACCCATGGCCAGCTTATTCCCAAGACAATGGTTCTTGGATCCTAAGCTAGAAAGGAGTTCTTCTGCATCCTGGCCCCCCGCCCAGTGGTAGCCCCTGCACAGATCAGCACATCTGGGAGGGAACCATGATGCTGGAACAGAGGGTCCCCCAGGAGTCTCAGCCTGCAGATCTCTAGCTTGGTGCTTGATTTGCCCAGTGTTCTCTCTCCAGTCATGTTTTTCATTCACAGAGAAGATGTCTTTCATTAGAGAGAGAGAAGGTGTGGAGAGTCTTAGATTTTTTGTAGTGAGTCAGGAGTACCCTGACTTCCTGCAGGCCCAGGGTCAGCAGATTCCCAAATAAGGAAAATGCTCATCACAATCCCCCATCCCCACCCCTGCCCACATGCCTACGGAACAGGGAGAACTGACTTTGACCTCAAGTCTGTGTGGTGACTCCTGTTGGCTTACATAGGTGGTTTGGGGTTTCTGGGTGTGGGCCCCCTCTTCCTGCACTGGTGGGGCCTATTTGGTGCTGTAACTCACTCTCTCTTGGACAGGTAGAATTGGAAGGTCTTACCGGCCACATTGAATTCAACAGCAAAGGCCAGAGGTCCAACTATGCCTTGAAAATCTTACAGTTCACCAGGAATGGGTTTCGGCAGGTAAGCCTACCTATGCTGCCAAGGTGTTGGATGCCACCTCTTTGCCCTTTTCTCTGTCTCTGGTTCCAGCAGTCTGCAGATGTCAAGTGTCTCCCCAAATAGCAGGCTGTGTCCATTCTGATCTAGGCTCCTAGACTAGAGTCGCCACCTCCTTCCTGGTCCCCGATCAGCCCGCATGGGCTCTGCTAGCAATGTACCTTATAGAGGGAGGAAACAAGGGGGTGTCACTTAGAAAGGAATGCTTGGCTCATCTATACTCTCAGATTGTTCTTTTTCTGGGAACAATGGAATGCATTAGGGAATTTCCTCCAAGCCTGGAACCCCTGCTGGAATCCAGGGGTACTATCGATAAGGCAAAGGGTGGATCCCACATGGGCTAGGATGGCTCTTTGTGTTGGGGTAGCCTATCCCCTTCTCCTGCTCTTCTCCACTCCACCCCTCCCATGCTCTGATGTCTTCAGCTCTCTGTTTCCATCACCTTAGGGGTGCTATGCCCTTCAGAGAACTTTTGTTTTCTGTATGGTTCTTCCTTCTCCATTAAGCCCTCTTGTTCCCTTTTTTCTGATCCTCTACCAGAGGAAACAGACTCTGACAACCATTCCAAGTCTCTCTAAACATCTTTCTCATCTCTATCCCTGAGGCCTCTCCAAAGCAGGGAAGGCTGGAAAGACTGAGCCAGACACCAATTACAGTAGGAAGCAGGCAAATATTAAAGGTCTCCTGACTGTTACAGTGGTTGGATGAGGGAACATCCCACTGTAGAGCTTGAATAGCCATCCTTCCAGAGAATTAGGAAGACCTGCTAGCTTTATCTTCATCATCAGCATCATGATGGTGGCTACTGTCATATATTGAACACTTAGTGTAATTCTTCTGCCATGGTAAGTATAGCATGTATTTGCTTGTATAAGTCTACAAAGTAGACACTTTTACTTATCTTACATCTTTAAAAAATAGGTACTTTGCATGAGGTATATGTGTTCATGTATAAGTTCATATTGTACTTATATGTATACACATGTATGGGCATGTTTGAAGTTGGGGTTGAGTATCTAACTCCAAAGCTCCCTACCTTATTTTTTGAGATAAGTTCTCTTATTGAACCAGAGCACACTAATTCAGCTAGACTGGCCACTAAGACCTGAGGACCCTTTGTGCTGGGATTATAACCACACACCACTGTGCCAGCTCTTTATGTGTGTACTGTCTGTCTGTAGGTAAAACGTTTTACAGATTTATCCCTTTTTCTATCTCCCAAATGGATACTTTTTATAAATGCCTTCACTTGTTTGTGAGGTTTGTGGCTGATTTGCCCTTGAACGATTGAGTCATGACAGAACTGGTTTGGGATCCATGTATGTCCTGCCTAAAGCCCAAGATCTTATGGCAAACTATGTATAAAGCTTGGTAATTGCCAAATGTACCATTTTAGATTCAACCCTTTGGGGGTCTGGGAAGGGAAGCCCAGGATAGGACCCAGGAACAGATCTAGCCATCAGGTATCCAGGGTGACCATCACAGAACCATACAACATAGAAGTCTATCTCATCTGTCTCTTGCCAAACCATCTCTGCATCCAAGAGGGGACCTTGACCTTACATGGGCCCCAGGGAGCTCTTTCTAGGTGACCAGTGGCATTTTGGAGGGCTACTCTTCTTGGAAGAGAACAGAAGAGAAGGAAGGATCCCAGGAAGAGGGAGATGGCCTCTGAGGCCTGATGCTGAGTGCCAGCAGCACCTCTAGCTCTGGATGAGAGCTGCATGGGATGGTGGCACTTCCCACATCTCCTCAGATAGGGGCATGGTCAGGTGGGTAGGTGGAATCATGGGGTAGTTTCCTTCATTTACCTGACAGGTCTTTTATGGAGCATCTGCTATGTGTCAGACATCACACTGAGTCTGGGGAAAGCAGATGTAGCCTTTACACCGAGAGAGTAAGTGATGTAGAAAAAAAAACAGAGAGAACGAGAGCTGCAATTTGGGACTATTAAACTCAAATCATGCCCCATGGCTCATCATCCCTGAATGAGTAGGCTGCCAGCCTCTGGGAAAATTGTCATGGAGACTTTTCCCTGAGCCCCAATCTTCTTGGGGGATCTGAGTAAAGAGCATTCATTCACTCTTTCAAGTTGATACCTGTTGAGTACCGCTGTCTCCCTTCTAGGTACTGGTTTAAGATGAGAAAGATCTGTTTTTGTGTAACATATGCTCTAGCAGGGGACAGATGACAGGCAAAAAAAAAAATACATATGCAACATTATGCCAGCCTGCTAAGTTCTCTGAGAAAAATACAACTGGGTAAGGAGTCCCAGTGTGGAGTCCCAGTGTGAAGAGCATGGCATTGGAGGAATGGTTAGAACAGGCTGCTCAGGCTGCTCCCGGCCCAGCCTTTGTCATCCTCCCCTGGACCTCGGTTCTTTCCTACCATGATCCAGGAGTGAGCCCACTTCCTGTGCCTTCCTCATGGCACTCTCCATCTCTCTCCCCTCCCAGCTGACGATAGAATTCCATGCCTCTCTCTGCCTTCATTCTACTTCTGTCCTAGCTGCCACTCAGACTGGCTTTGGGCAGGAGCTGGGGAAAAGAGGGTGAAATCACATCGTGTGAATTTCTCAAAGAACTCACAAAAACTTGTACTTTCCAAAACTGATGGAAATCAGGGCTGGAGAGAAGGCTCAGTGGTTAGGAGCACTGGCTGCTCTTCCAGAGGACCCAGGTTTGAATCCTAGCACCTACATGGTGGCTCACAACCATCTATAATGGCTAATGGCGTCTGATGCCCTCTTCTGGCATGCAGGCGAAAGTGTACATGCAAATAGAGTATTCATCATTTGAATACATAAAGAACATAAATACATCTTTTAAAAAACTGATAGAAATCAGTATTAAAAATATATGAAGGGATGGAGACGGGAGGCTAAGGTCAGCGGTAGTGCTTTTTTTCCCCTTGATTCCCAATACCACCAGACTGATACAACAGAACTGCATAGACTTGAGCCCGAAACAAGCATACTGTTCCAATCAGTATTACACACCAATAAAATCAATGCAAGCTTCTTAACTTTATTGGTGAGAGATCCTTCAAGTTGACTTTCAGAAATGCATTGGAAAGGCAAATGGAATATTGTATTGTTTTACAGGACTTTTTTTTTCTGTTAAAATGTTTTTCAGTAATGAATGTTTTAAATACATATTTTATAATGAACATGGAAAGGAGTTGCCATCATCAGCCCTGCCCCTCAGGTATCATTTCCAGCCCAGATTGGCCAGGACCTAGGAGTCTGCCTTGGGGCTTTCTTCCTGTGGTGGCTACCTCTGCATCAGCAGCGCCCACTAGTGGTAAGCAGTAGACTTCTCAAACACAAGTCTGCTCCAGGGTGAACCACTGAGCTTGCTTAATAAGATGCATCCCTGGGCTCCACGGCTCTGCGTTTCATTTAGTAAAGCACTGTGTTCTAGGAATCTGTTAATTTAGCTAGCACCCACCTGGGTGATTAGAACGATGGGGTGAACACAGGCCAGCCTTTGGCAAATACTGTGCTAATAAGAGAGTGTTCTATGAGCAGAGTTCTTTTGCTGGTTTGGCCTCTCTGTGCCCTACCCCGTTGTTTTGAGCTAACACTGAATGGAACCTGCCACACAAGTGACCATTAAGACGACTGTCATTTTGACCTTCAGCTACCCTAAGGAACACTCAGTCCTGACTGGACTTAGAAAGTGGATAGTGAGACTCTTCTTTATGCCCTCGGCTTTTCAGCGAGTCTGGCGACTGACTGTCCCGCTGCTTTCCTGTCTGCTTCAGATGCCGTGAGCACCAACTAGAAACCATGTATGATGTGTCTCATGCACAGATGCAGCTTCCTAGCGCCGGTCCCCAGGTCCCATCCCAATCACCGCCCAATCTTTGCCTCTTGACGGGTGTCCTTCCCTGCTTATTGCAGGGTGAAGAAATGGTTTCAGGAGGCATAACTAATTAGGCTTCTCTCCCAGGACAGGAGGAATGTCAGTACCTCTGCTCTGATATTCTCCCAGTTCCTTCCAAGGTGATGTTGGTCTGGGAAAGAAAGTGACAAGGAGCTGGAGAGACATCTATGGGAAATCTATGGCAGACTCCACATGGTGCTTTGTGCAGATCTTGCCTCATCCTGAGGATGGCCCCCTAAGGTAGACCAGCTCATCAGCAAGAAACTGCAAGCTCAGCAGACCTGCAGATCTGAGTTCAAATCCATGGCACCCACATTAAAAAACTAGGTGTGCCTATGCAAGCCTGTAACCCCTGCATTGTAGGGCAGAGATAGAGCTTCCTAGCTGGTCAGCCTCACTGTAATGTGAAAGTGACTTCAGGTTTTGTGAGAGACCCTATCTCAAGACAGTAAAGCAGAGATCCCTAGAGGAAGACACTGATGTCTTTCTCTAGTATTCAAATGTGTGCATAGGGGTACACATAACTATATGCTCATGTGTATACAACACACACACACACACATGCACACGCACACACACACACACACACACACACACACACACACACACACACCTCACTGTCTCCAAGAACCTGGAAAGACTAGAATTTATATTCAAGTTTGTCTAACTCTAAAACCCATGTTCTGGCCCCTTTCACTCCTGGTTTCCCTTCATGCTCTCCGGTACCTGAAGCTCCCATTCCCAGTCTTGCTCCAGGTCTGCTGCTCCGCTGCCCTGAAGGCTGCCACCATTGATTCTAGCACCCTGCTGGGATGGGCTTTCTTTAGTAATGACATCTTTTCATTTGCTTTGGTTCTGTTCTTTCTCTCCTGTCTGGGAGAACTACTATTAAGAGCTGGTTTTGATTATTTAGAAAGCACCACGCAGGGGCCCAGTGGTCTATAATTGGTAAAATGTCTGAACCAACTACCGTATTCCCTGCCGGTGGCTGATTAAAGGATTTTTTACCATTTTAAAAATAGTCTTTCAGAATTCAGACTTAGGTTTTTTTTTTTTTTTAACCATTTTAAAAAATTACTATTTTGATTTTACATGGAGAGTGTTTGCCATCTTGGGAGCTTCCACTACAGCACATTTGGAGGAATGAGCTCCTTATGTTGTCCTGTAGGGGACATTCTGAACCATCTCCCCATTATTTATAGGCATAAGAGTCAATAGCACTGCCTGAGTTTCTCCCTCTGTGTCTCAAACCATAGCGTTTGTTCTCGCTGCCCCTCATAGATAGTGTTACAATAGTTGCCTTCCTTCCTATCTGGGAAAAATCCTCCCTGAAAGAAGCTAAAAGGAAAAGAAGGAAGTCTTTAGGAGACCCTTAATTTCCTTCATTTAACTTAGTCTGAAGATCAGAGACGACTGCGAGCATCCCTTGAGCAACGTTGTTAGTGTTGTAATAAGATGAGCATACCTTTCATCCAAGGATCGGAAATGGCTTAACAGGGTCTAATTAAGCCTTTGGGGTTTGACATCCCTAACTAAAGATGCAGATCTGCCTGTTCCCTATTGGTTTGCTGTGTATCCCAAGCAGGGTGGGCTCAGTTTTCTTTCCGTGCGTAGTAAACCCTCATATTTGGTCTCACAGGATCGGAAGATGATTGAAAATAGCTCTGCCTGGCACTGTGTTTGAATGGCTATACTTATGTGCAAAGCTAGCTCTCCTGACATCATAATAATAGCCCACATTTATTGTCGCCTACATGATGTACTGTGCTGGGTGGTGTACATATATATTTAAAATTTTACATTCTTTTATCAGCCTGGCATGAAAGCTGTTCTGTCGTCTTGTAGGTGGAAAAACTAAGGCAGAGAGATAAAAATATAAATCCATCTTCATCAAGGTGGGAAATGGCAGGCCTCAAGAAGCCTGTTTGGGTCAAGCTTCCTCGGAGTCCAACGCCTTTCCATTTTGCAATGTTTACCTAAAATATGGGGGGCAGAGAATGCCTTTAAGCTTCTTAATTAATCTTCAGATCCAATTCAAGAACAGTTTGTGTTGGGACATGAAAGAGACACCCAGCCTGTCTTTGAGCCCATCTGGGCTGGAGAATTAGCAACCCCTTTAGAGATAACATTCAGACTCTTCCAGGTACTGGGTCAACCTCTGTCTCCTAACTCTACCCTATGGAACATTCCAGAATAGTCTGCTTTTTCTTCCTTGCCAGTTCCTCAGATATGTAAAAACAGATTGCTTTTACTGCACTCCTTCATTTTTCCATTCCCAAATTAGCCTAAAATTTTCCTGTAAGATCTGCTTTTTGTCATAGGCTGGGAATACTGGATGAAAGAGCCATACTCCACTTAAGAGCTCGAGATCTTAGGGAGCTGAAATTGCAGCCCGCAATTGCCTTAGAGTACTCTGATTATATACCACTTATTTTACCCTTCGCTGAGCAGTGGGCTGTACCTGTTCCCAACAGAACATGGCTTACCACTCTCTCACCGAGGAAGAACCAGGGGCTGTCGGAGCTCTTCAATGCACAAGGCTGCGAACCAGATGCACTGAGACCATGGGGGTCTATCAGTCACCTCAGACCGAATCCTCAGTTCTTATTTCCCACATTAGCTGACTTACTGGCATTTATTTTTCAAATGTCCCATTCCTTCTGAACTCTGGGCCTTGAGGTCATTTAGTTACTCTTCTTGCTGACTTCCCCAGTAATATACTCGGCTCTCTGCATGTACACTTTTCATAGGGACTAGACCAGGGCCAGCTTTTCCTGGGACAGCTGATCCATTTGACTCCGTTTCTATAGAAATGGAGAAACCGATAGGGCTGGCCTGGAGAGTTCCAGGAAAAGTAATGCTGTGAGCAGACAGCCTTATTTTCCAAAACAGAGACGAACTCAGAATTCAAAAGGCTCATTTCAGGAATGATTTCAACACTTTCTTAAACAGAGGCAGGAGGATGGATGAGATGGCTTATCCAAGGCAGCAGACTCTACCACTCAGAGTCTTTGGAAGGAAACCTAGAAACCAGCTTTCTGAAGATCTTGCTGGACCCCACTCACTGTCACAAAAGTCAGGCTCTCTCCATTTCCTCTCTTCGGCTGCCATCTTTGCTGAGATCAGCCCATGCAGAGGCAGATCTGCCCCATCTCCCCCGGGAAGTTTGGGATCTTCCTCTGTTGGCAGTTGAAGTCCTGGCTCTGTGGCACCCCTAAGGAACACAGAAACAGCAGAAATTCTTATTACAGTCGTTAGCAGCAGAAGCCACAGGTTTCTCCTCTGAAGATAATCCGAGCTGATCTGCTGGTGGGGTTCGAAACCTTCCCCCACCTCCTGACCCCTATCCTCCACTTCAAAAGCAATCAAATATAGAACAACAGAAAAGCCTTCTACATACTGCCTGTCAGTGAGTCTGCACTTCATGTAGCAGCTGAGGAACAATATGGAGGATGTCATGGTCTTATAGAGAGGTCCTGCCCAGGTCTATTCCTTTCACCCCAATCCTTCTTACTCTGAGCTACCTCTGTGACAGCTGAGTCCTTCCTGTCCTCAAGTGAACAGCCATTGCTCAGATAGCTTGCCAGTGGGAGAGGCAGCTCTGAGAATCTCGTGATTGTCACTGTCTAATACATTTTCAATTTCGAGGAAGGAGTTTACCATAAATATGCAGATCCTTTGAAGCTGACTTTGCTGAGACCTGGCTCAGGGCGCTGGAGCTGGGTTTGATTGCTAGAAATCAGCAGCCTCGAGTGCCAGCTCCCCAGCTGGGGGACAGACCTGTGAGAGCAGGCCAGCTGGGGAGCTTGCATGGGCCACAATCCCCCAGAGCCAGCTCTGCCTTTGATGAGGAAACTCAGAGCTGCAGCTCCTCATAGGGGGGAAGTGGCTTGGGGATGCTTTGAAGGTGACTGAAAAGTCACTCACTTCTTTTTAATTAAGAAGCCGAGAGACGGGGAATTGGTATAGAGTTTGAAATAGCCATCATTGCTGTCCCTTAGAATGGCATCAGTCCTTAGGGGTGCTGGTCAGTTAGGCCAGCTCTCTAAGGCAGTGACTTATAAGAGTTTCATTGGGTTTAAAAGCCCTTAGTGATCCTATTAGCTTGGACAGTGAAGGCTGTGGTCCTTCCAGTGAGTCTTCTATTCTCTCCTTTCCTATTCTACTTTCTGTCCCAGTAGTCATGGATGATGGAGGCCTTGGATGTACAGGCTGCCTCAGAGTCACACCCAGGCCAACCTCATTTCTGACGTGAAATGAACCCAGAAGGCTGTCACACCATCCCTGCTCTGTCAGTGTCCTCCCTTGGCTATAGCATCCTCTTACCACTGTCCTCCCAGGAGTGGGGACTTGTGAGCCAGGCCCACTCACAGCAGGGAGCGAGCGGGTGTAGCACCAGATGAGAGTCTCAGGACTCACAGGACCTGAAGAGGTGACTGTGCAAGAGCCATACAAGTGTGCCCTCTAGATCTCAGGGACCTCAGAGCCAACAGGGACATCAGAGGCCCCAGACCTGTGGGGTTTCTAAAGCCACTTACTTCCTTTTTAATTCAAGAGAATTCCGTGTGCTGAATCTCTTATAGGCAACAGTGTTTACATGTTTTAATTGAAAGGCCCCTGGGATCATTGATTTGTCTCTTACCCTTTCCATTTTCCTCTACTCAGTACAGGTTCCGTACTCTGGAACAGGCTCTATCTAGAATGCCTTCTCCCAGGAGAGATATTCTGGATGTTCCTCTGGCTGCCCAAAGGGGAAAAGGGCAAAGAGCAGATGAGCTGGCTTTGAGGGCTGTATCTTAAAGGGCATGTTGTCTTTTCTAGCCTCTCTGGTCCCTGCACATCTGATTCTTTCCCAAAGCACAGGGTCTCCTGCTTAATGGCTCTGCTGAACGATTCAGCAGCCACAGAAGCTTACAAGCTTACTCGCACATCAGCCAGCAAACAAATTAAGAGGTACTTATAATTTTGAACAGGGGGCTGGTTTTGGGCAGAGGAGCGGGATTTTAAAGTGCTGCATTTGAAATCTATTTCTTGTCATGTGCCCGATCACGCTTTTCCCTGAGATCAGCCTGGGGAAGTCTGCCAGCTCCTGGAGACACTTCCTGCACCCCTTCAGTCAGCTCATTCAAGGGGGAGATGGAAGAGGGCGATTTGCTAATTTAGTGCCATGAAACAGCCTACAGCAGCCAGCTCCTCCAAATGGAAAAGCAAGCCAGAGCTAGGAGCAGACATGGGGGTACAGGCAGGTGAGCCAGGAGAAAGAAGCAAGGTGGATTGTAGAGGGGTAGGGAGCTTACCCAAGGAGGCAGGCAGTGTGTGCTAATAGAAAGAATCAGGGCTGAGTCCCACACCCCTTATTCCTAACTTTACTTTCCACTTTTCTCCTTGGTAAAGTCAAGAACATCATGACTTCTGCTTCTTGGGTATAATAAACTTATTAAGACCAAGATGAACTGTTGTTCATAACTGTGCTCTGAGGGTTCTACTACACTGCAATTTTTAATCCTGTTGTCTCACACAGCAATGTCTAACTATATACCTCACTGTCTTTGCCATATTCCTTATAATGTTCCAGACATTCTGGCCTGGTTCAGGGCAGGGAGAAGGACATAGCCTTGGAAAGGGAAGGCTCAACATGCTTGGTTGTTCCTATTGGAGTTACAAAACCCTGGAAGAGGGCACATGAGTACCAGCCCATGCCAGGCAGGCATGCCTGGCTGAAATCAGTTCTGCCAGCTAGCTCTTACCTAACTGTCTTCTTCTATTGCCAATCTTGGACTTTTCTCTATATGTCTTTAGCTTACTCTCTGACCTTCAGTCCCAATTTGTGAATTTTGTCAATTTGAATTTGCCAATTTGTGGCAGTGAATGGACATGAAGATGAGAGAACCCAAATTATGGCTACTTCTAGGAGAAGCCATAATACCCAGAAGGCCCACAGAATATGATCAACATTGATCAGACAAAACCGACACCCCCAAACTACAAATCCTGCCTCTTCCAAGAGTGTGGTAAGACCCAAGTAAAAGCTCTTTCCTACCCACAAGCCTGCACTGCACCCAGCTAGGGGTAGGGACAAGCCACTCTCAGCCACAGGTCAAGAGCTCTGAGATAAGACACCAGCACCACTGCCTTCCCACGGCACTTCTTACCTGCTGTGTTGAACAAATGAAGCGGGTATGGCCTGACCATCATGTTCTTTGGCCATAATTTTCTTAGACAGAAAGTCTTGTGGATGCTTGCGCTCCCTGGTTCCTCAGCAGTTCATGCTGTCATGCCTCCAGTCTTCTGAGAGGCAGAGAAAGAACTGGGGAATCTTCCTATCTGCTGACTCTGCCATGTCCTTGTCATGAACCAGTATGAGAAAGGCCAGGGGGTCATCCCCAAATGTCTTGGAAGACAGCCTGGGAGGTTTTCAGTTATATTAGAAAAGGAAGTCAGGCCTGGTGACCTAGACTTATAATTGTAGCACTCGGGAAGTAAGGCTAGAGGACTATGGCCTTGAAGCTACCCTGAGCTACAAAGCAAGTTCAAGGCTAGCCTGGTTTATAGGTTAAGACCGGCTCAGAAAAGCAGGGAGGAAAGTGTCTGGAGATTACAGTTGAGAGAGTGTTTGCTTAACATGCATAAAAGCCCTGGTTTTCTTCTTTAGTTCCACATAAACAGGCATAGAGGCACATTCTTGCAATACTAACATGTGGAAGGTAGAGAGTCAGGTGGGCCAGAAGTTCAAAGTCATTCTTAGTTACACAGGGAGCCTAGGCTAGTGATCCTGTCTAGGAAGAGGAGGAGGAGGAAGAGGAGGAGGAGGAGGAGGAGGAGGAGGAAGAGGAGGAGGAAGAAGAGGAGGAGGAGGAGGAGGAGGAAGAGAAGGAGAAGGAGGAGGAGGAAGAGGAGGAGGACGAGGAGGAGAAGAAGGAGAAGGAGGAGGAGGAGGAGGAGAAGGAGGAGGAGAAGGAGGAGAGACTCTTTATTAAAATAGAGGGTGTTAGGATACAGATAAAAGAAACTTTTAAACTTGTCCAAACAGATAGGAGACCCAGACATCCTTCTGATCCTTTTGTGGGAGGTTTTATGATTGAAGCCCTGATAGTTGGGGAGTCCATTAAATCTGTGAGAAAATCATTGGGGTATCATTTGTAATCAGAGCCAACAGAGATGTCCTGAAGCCTAGAGCTCCTCTGGATATGATACTTATCTGTCACTACACTCTCTAAGAACAGCCAAAGTTGAGGCTTTGGGGCAGGGAGAATGGTGACCAAATCCTGTGTTACAGCCAGAAGCTGGAGATCATGACTGGAAATATGAGCACATCTTGGTGACAGCCAAACAGCCTGGCATGGACAGGTCTAATTGATTCTCATTATTTGTGAGATCTGTATTTGCACGTTTGACTGCTTGGTGAAATCTTTTTTGCAAACCTCGTATCAATACTCGCAACAATTTTACAGACATGTGGAGAGGCAAAAATTTGACTCACTCAATGTGTGTGTCTCCAGCTGAGCTTGAAAGTGGCAATGTTCTGTTGTGTTGTTTCAGCGTTAATATTGTCAACAAGTGTCTTTTTCATGGACTATTGAGTGTTAGTGTGTGTGTGTGTGTGTGTGTGTATGTGTATGTTTCCCCTAGTAGTTTTTCTGCTTAAACTAACTCCCACAATGCAATGTTGACATGCCATCCCATGTTCCTATGCATGAGAACAATTGCGATGTGCTCTATGGAGACAATCTATGTTCCAGAGCTTCCCTCGAACCTGACCTATGACACTGTTGTGCGAGTTGGTGAATCAGCAATCTGTATTAGATGAGACAGAGATGCACATAAATTAATCAGGCTACATATTGATAATAGGAATGCTATTAGGAATAGTCGATAGGAACGCTCTGGCAGAAACTCACAGGGACCATACTTATTTGTCCTGGGAGCAGAGGCTCACTAGTCCCTACCTGAATGTGTGTGACAGCTTTATATAAGTCAGAGGAGCAACAAATAATGAGAACCAGCCATAGAGAGACTCAGCCAGGAGACAAAAGCAGGATTGAGCCAACAGGAATTTCTGAATTTTCCTGCAGGGCTTTTCTGCGCTTTTGCCACTCCATAGTCCTGCTCTTTTGCTTGCTTGCTATGTGCAAGGCCCCTATTTGCCCCACGAGCCATGCCTTCCTCCTGGTTGCTCTGGTATAGAAATAGAGCATATATCCTGCCTTCCTGGTACAGGACAGATGGCATAATAAAAGCCTGGTAGACCAGTTCTCTAACTGGCCTACTGCAAACTTATCCTCATGAGGGAGAGTCTTACTAAAATGCCTCATGTCAGAGAACTCACTACCTTCACAGACAGCATATTCCATCTTGAGAAGCCCTTCCTATTAGAAAGTCCTTCCTTATTGGGGACAGGTGTCCTTCTTCCCAAAGGCCTTTTGTCCGTGTGTGTGTTTCCTGAGTCCTCACATCTCTTCCATTTGTCCCTGACTATCTTTCCTCGAGGAAATCTTGTTATAGGATGGAGAGGTTCTTTCTCTCACCACTCATGTTAAATGGTCACCTGCTTCACCTTTGTGACCAGGCAGCTGCACTCCCACTGGCCCCCCTATGGCCACTCTTAGGCCATATCTCGCTTTCTGTCTCTCTCCCAGGTTCAGTCCCAAGGCACTTGGGAAAACTACACATTACAATTCTACTACAACAATTCAACTACTACAATTCTTTGAGTTGGAAGAAGCCAGGATACATTATTCTTTCAAAATGTGATCACCAAAGACTAAAATGTAGTGACCTGCCTAGGAGAATTTCAGAATTCAGCTCAACAGAGTAGCCTTCATAAGCTAGGCCTGGGAGCTGCAGCCACAAAAGGAGAACTGAATCCCTGTGGTCACAAGTTTACCAAATGCTAATTACACACTTGGCACTGGGTTCAGGGATCTTGTCCCTCAAGGAATATAATATCTGGTGGGGAAAATGGATGATAGCATAAGAAGTTGTCTGATTATAAGTGTAATGAGCATCCTCAAGGAGGGAGTGAGAGCCTGTGGTCCCATCAGAGATGAACAGGTCTCTAAGAGACTGACATGCAAGATGTAGCTTTAGGGAGCTGAGCCCAAAAGAGGGGGTTGACCAAAGCCAGGTCAAGGAGGTGAATTTCCGCTGCCAAACTTCTCCACAATAGCCTGTTCGAGCTCTCCTAGGCCTTTGTTTAGATAGTCTTTTCTACATACATAACTCAGAATCAAAAGCAAGGAAACACAAAGCGATGTAGGCTCTCAAGTAGTGCACATTTAGACAGCTGCTCTTGGCACTCAGCACCATTGGGACCCAGCTTCTTCTACAGGGGCTGATGAAACCCTAAGCCCTGCTCCAGAGTCAGAGGCTTCGAATACTTATTGATCTTTGCTTGCTGGGCCCTGGCCCATGTGGTTTTCTTTCATAAATTTCCCTGCTTCTGTGTAGTAACCCTGTCATCATTCACACCTGAGAAATGCAGGCTCATCAGTACTTTAGAAACAGTAAAAAATGCTTGAAGTAAGTACCTGCATACAAGGCTAATGGTGAATAAATTAACCAAGCCAAAACTCAGAAATGACGAGCTACTTGCTGAGCATCAATGGCTGATAGGGATCGAATTAGGACTTGAGCTCAGATCCTACGTCTTGCTTTACTGATTGGCTTTGGCTTTGGCTAGGTGTAGGCTATATTGACCTTGGAGCCTTGGCCTTCCCCCATGCCTCTGAACAAAGTGAGCTTGTTTGTTGACTAGAATCCTGAATGGAGTCAACCAAAAGGACCCACATGAGCTCACTCATCTGTGAAATGGAAGTGAATGACATAATCTATACATATGCTACAGCTTGAGTCTAGAACGAACCCCAAGGACCTGCACATTACAGCTGGTGCTGTTGGGAAGTAGCGGAAATTTTAAGTCATGAAGCCAAGTAGGAGGCTCAGCTACTTCCTCACTCTGTAACTTTCTGACCATGGTCATGAGGTCAACAGCTTTGCTCCACCTCACATTCCCTGCCATGACAGACCAAACCAGGCCCAAAGCAGCAGGTCTGAACCAGGGACAGAACCTTTCAGTACTGTGAGCTCAAATGGCTCTTTTGTCTTTAGACGTTGATTGAGTTGTGCCATGGAAGGAATGCCCAAAAGCACTGATTCACAAATGTTCTAATAGAAAGCCTTTAATTTAAGGAGCGATCAAGACTAGGAGCCTATGGGTCTCCACTGCATACTTATTAAACATCACTTATTATCCACAGACTGTGCTAGGTGCTGATGCTAGAGTAGTGGACAAGTAAGCTCTGCAAATTCTGGATGGTGTGAGTTTGCATATTTGGAACATAATTTGCATGTAGGGAGTTATTCAGGATGCATACATACCTTTATGCATAACCAAAACACAAATGTATGCAGTACTCATTACCTCTGCTTATGAATTCCCCCTTTTCCACTCCATATAGAGATCTCACTTTTTAAATGCAGGTGTTGGTCCACTCAATTGATTTCATAACTCACAAGTGGATTGTAGCCAACTTCCAATAAGATGCTGTATTAGACAAACTGAGTGGAAATGTTAGAAAGCCTGCATTGTCCTGAATCTTTCTAGTTCACCCTGTACTCGTTTTTTTGATCTCTTCTTTTTGTCGGACACTGCTGGTGTCCCAGAATTCTAGATTTCTACAGCATTCTGCACTCTAATTCTCCAGTGTATATTTAGGTGTATTCTGTGGCTGAGCAAATAAGGCCTCTGGTAGACTTTAACAACTCCCTTTGTTCCCCATGTCACCCCAGTTCTCAGTTTAGGGTTTGCTCATGATATATATGTGTATATGTGTAGAGACATTAGGCATAAAGCTAATGAACATTACTCCTGTATGCCAGGTGCCATCATGGAGGCTGATAGCATTATTAGTTTGATCTGATGTTTGTTATGTGTATATACATGCTTGTATGTTTTGGGTGGGTGTACATACAGGCATGTGCATGTATGTGTGGAAGCCAGAGGTCAACTTCATGTATCAGTCTTCAGGTATGGTTGTCCTGTGGGTAAGGATGGGGTTTCTCACTGAGACTTGGGGATCGCTGGTTAGGCTAGGCTGCCTGGGCAGTTCAGCTTAAGGATATGCATGTCTCTGATTCCCGGTGGTACCCTATTACAAGCATGGGCTGCCACATTGTTTTTGTTTTTGTTTTTTTTTAACAAAGATATGGATGAGAACCCACATTCTCCCATTTGCTGAGATGAGCCATCTCCCAGCCCCTTAAGCTTATCTCTGTCAAGTTGTACACCTGTCCCACCACGTCTGTGGAACTCTAACCATCTTGGGTCATCCCTGAGATCTCCTATTGTAGTGTCCTCCTACTTGGCTTCATGACTTAAAATTTCCACTACTTCCCAACAGCACCAGCTATAATGTGCAGGTCCTTGGGGTTCGTTCTAGACTCAAGCTGTAGCATATGTATAGATTATGTCATTCAC
>NW_022196906.1:36532882-36562122 GCF_008632895.1 Mastomys coucha | reverse complement strand
CTCTGGAGCAGGGCTTAGGGTTTCATCAGCCCCTGTAGAAGAAGCTGGGTCCCAATGGTGCTGAGTGCAAAGAGCAGCTGTCTAAATGTGCACAAACTATTAAATGTGCTAGTGTTGTGCATACCTCTGTAGATAGGGGCAACAATGTGAGAAGTCCCTTGGCGTTTAAAAACCAATCCCTTTTTTTGATCTATTTAAAAAAGAACAAAGTGGCCAAAAGACACCCTGAGCACCTATGGGCAGGAGGGAGTGGGCTGTGAGCTACAGGGTCCTCAGGGCTCCCAGAAGCAGTAGGGAATGCAAGTCATCAGGCTGATGATTTTCCAAGTCCCCAACCCTCCAGTAAAGGTCCTGAGGGCTCCTGTTTGACAGTTGAGAAGGAAAGTATTGGGCAGAGTCGGAGAGGGACTTGGCAAAGTTTATGCAGGTTCTGCCAATGCCAGGCACTGTGCTAAGCTGGTTCCCATGGTTACGGTCTTGACCCTTTCTAACCAGATAATGCAGTGGTTAGGAGCATGGGCTCTGGTGATGGAGAAAGCCTGTTTGAATCTTTATTGTGGTGCTTATCGGACTGTGACCGTGGAGACTTTAATTGCCTAACCTTGCTGGCATGCAGGGCTTTAAAAAAATCTTTAAAATGAATATAAAATGGTCTACCCCTTGTAGATTTGCTGAGGATTAAATGAGATAAAGTTTCTGGTGCATTTGTTCAGTTATATTTAATTGAGCATCTATGAGACATGAGGCAATGAGCCAAGCCCTGGGGATAAGAGGGCAGGCTAACCAAGCCACTTTCGTTGTTCCTATAAGGCTTATGCCATAGTACGACAGACAGGCAGGCAGCAATGCCCAGTGGACAGATGTTCAGGAGGCTAACGGAAGAGAAGACAGGCTGTCTGGAAGAATCAGTCTTCAAGCAGAGGCTTAAAGGAAACGGTTGAGAAGTGGGTAAGAGTGAACAAGCATTTTCTATACATCTAGAGGGCGGATGCTTGGTCTTTGCAGACACCCCAGCATTACTGTTGCAACTCTGCCCTTGTGAATGAAAGCCCTCACAGGCTGCACAGAAGTGACTAGGCCAAGCTATATGCCAATAAAACTTTATTTGCAAAATGGTCAAATTAAGCTTACAAGCCATGATTTGCCACCCCCACCCCTGTACTAGCTGAATGACAATTGGAGTCAGAAGGCCATATGTGGCTGAAAGAATTCTAGACCAGGAATGGCACATGCAGAGAGCATAGCAGGGAGTGTCAGAAGGACATGACAATGAGCAGGCATGGAGGGTCCTGTAGGTCCAACATGCTGCAGTATGGCTTCTTGTCTCTGTGTCTGAACCAAAATGGAAAAGAACTATAGGGTTTCTAAGCAGAGGCTTCTGTGACTGAAGGGGAGATTCTGGGAGCATGGGTGGCTACTGCCTTGTAAGGACCAGAATAAAGGCTCACAATGTCTTCCAGACCTCAGATGCAAGAGCATGGGGACTCACAGGGCAGAGCAAGGCAAGGAGCACCAGAAAATGCCTGTAGTCAGGCCCTGGACAATTTACTTACTTATGTTGTCTGAGGGCCACATGGCAGACCAAATCCCAGTGTCTAATGTGCATTCAATGACAGCCATGGCTTCTCAAAGGACAGTGGAGAGCGTTTATCTAAGCCGCAGAGCCCATCCACTATAGCCCTCATAGCCTTCTATCTAAGCCGCAGAGCCCACCCACTGTAGCCCTCATAGCCTTCCATCTAAGCTGCAGAGCCCATCGACCGTAGCCCTCATAGCCTTGCTTGCTCTTCATCTAATATTTCCTTCCACCAGTTCACTACTCCTTCCAGGGGTGTTAAGCCCAGTTCAGCTCTGGGAGGACAGGACCTCAGAATCAGTTGTCCTGCTAGAAGTAAGAAACAGCAGCCCACCATGAGGAAAGGAACACACACCTGGAGCTTTAAATAGATCCCTTTACAATGGCAAAGAAATGCAAGCAAGCCAGCACATTGCAGGAGTCCTAGGACAGCACTAGATCCATATCATGATGTCTGAAGCAGCTTCCTAATGCCTGTGCCACACTTTCAGATGAAACCCACTTAGTTGAGGTGCCAGAAGAACCTGCAGCGCCCTTAAGAAGGAAATAACTATTTTTGAATACATAATTGAGACCTGCAAAATTTGGTGCCTAAAGGAACAAGAAAATTATAAATTTATATTGATCTATATCCCTAGGAGATTTGGGCTAAGTGATACTTACTATGCGTGGGTAATTCCATCCCATGTTAGTTATATTTGCCTAAGTTTTCATGTTTGGCTAAGCATCTCCATCAGAAAATATTTCTTTCAATAGCCTTGGGGTCAGGATTTTAAACGCCCACGTTTGTTCGTTTGTTTGTTTGTTTGTTTGTTTGTTTTGAGTTTGAGATGGAGGTCTCAATAAATAGTCCATGCTGGCCTTGAACTTACAATGTACTCCAGGGTTGCCTTGAACTCTTAATAATTCTCTCCTCAGCGAACTGAGAACTGGGATGTATATAGATTTGTTTGCACTGCTATGATCACAATCAAGCATTCAGTGGGTCTTAACTTAGCGTCATAATTTTTCCACTTATCCATCTCATGACTTGGAAATACTGACTTAGCAGGACTCGGATCTGTTTTCTGATAGGTGAGATGAGATGACTATGCACCTGAGTGCACAGCATGGAGCCTGTTGGCAGAGCATCTGTTACATGGAAAAACCAGCTTGCTTCAGCTGCGGAGAGCCCATTGTACATGTCTTCCTGGCTCTGTGAGCTGTATGGAACATGTTATTGACTGGAAATGTTTACACCACAGAAGTTGGTAGAATCTAGGAGTTGGGGCCTCTTATACTAGAAGCACCAGTTTTGAAATGCGTCCTGAGTGGCATGGGTGTGCCTCTCTCCTGCCTCCCACTCTATGGCTTTGAGTCTCAGTGCCCTAGTTAGTCCCAGCATCCTGCTCATCACTCAGTCGTTCTTTGTGCTCTGCAACAATCTAGCCAAGAGTCAGAGCAGCTTGCAGGATTGTTGGTCCTATCCCAGACTTCCTCACTAAGTTTCTTGTGGTGGCACTGCTGGTCTGAGAACTGAAGTCTTTGGCATGTGCCTAATCCATCTTATAAGCTAAAATCGAACTGCGGAGCACTTTGAGAACACAGAAGAGAGTGTATCTTTTGGCCCTAACAATGGCACTCTAATGGATGTTGACTAACACAGTTCTTGAACTAATCTTAAAATCCCTTTGAGGCAGCAAGTGCTATTTTAATCCCCATCTTACAGATGGGAAAAGAGACTCTGAGGCATTAGTAACTTACATGAGGTCACACCATTCAAAAGCAGAGAAGCTAGGGTAAAAGGAAGTCCTCCGACATGGGGGCCTCTTACTGGAGGGTGAAGATGGTGTTGTATGCTCAAGGACCAGATGGGACTGAAATCCAGCATTATCTCTGCATGCTCAGCTGTGCACAGGCTGGACCACATCAGCACAGGTGGTGGAGGTCTTCTTCCTTGAGTTAAGATGCCATAAAATAGGGGCTAGCTGTGGCCCTACCCGGATGCGTGCCTTTCCCTCCCTCCCTTCACTGTAGCCCTGGGGCCTCTAAAATGATTGAAAAACAGAGCAAGCAAACAAGAGGCAGAGGTGTAATCTGAAGTGAACTGAAGCCTGTGTGGGGGCAAACCAGCTGGGTCTGCCAAAAGACTTGGGCGGGGGAGTGTCATGGAGGTGGAGCAAGGGGATTTGGCTGTAGTTAGAGGCAAAAATCTTGTGTTGGGAAAGTAACATCTCCTGCCTACCCCTGCACATGTGTGGCATGCATGGTGCCCAGTAGGTGGGGCAATTAGCCTGTATCCCAGGGCACCTGGCTCTACCAGCTTTCCTCTTCCCACTGTCTTTCTGCAATTAGATCGCTCCAGCTAATAGCTGCCAACGCCACTTTGTTGGAGCTGCTGGGTCTATTAATTTCTGGAGGCTAACATGAGAGTGGGTGGGAGACTCCTTTCTTTACTGGAGCTCAGGGCTAATTAGCCTATTTGCCAGGTCCCCAGGGGTGAAGTCTTGGAGGGTCCATTGCTGAGGCTGTCATATCCGGCTGTGGAAAAATCTTTTCCACCCATGGCTGTTGTAGGAACCTGGTTTGTTGCTTGAGTGTGACTTAGGAGCTGGGGCTGCCTTGAGCAGGTGGCTTCGCTGGTGTGAAGTGGAAGTCCAGGGTGACAACAGGGTGCTAAGAAGCTCAGTCCTCTCTCAAATGTCCGAATGCTGGCACCTAGCTTAGTTGTTTTATGTTCCTCTTGCTCAGGTAAAGTTCTTCCCAGCCTAGCCGACCACTGAGAACCAATTATCCACTTTTGAAAGACAGGAAAACAGCCCCTAGGAGGAGAGAGGTTCCTATGGGATTCATGAAATATTGAGACCAGGAGAAGAAAGTTCTGCTCCTGAGGTTTATACTGGGTGTCTAAGAGACTCTTGAGGCTGCTTGCTGCTTAGTCTGATTTACTCAAATAAAACACACACACACACACACACACACACACACACACACGTGTCCTCACTAAAAGATATCTACAGAGTTGGGATCTGGCTCTAGATTCGAACCTGTGCCACAACTACCAGCTGCGGCCTTAGGAGAGGAACCATTAAGCCTATCTGAGCATGTTTCTTCATTAAACAGAAACTTAACACCTCCAAACTATGATGGGGGACTTCAAAGAGGTGACAGAATGGTGTATATAACACAACAGGTGTTCTGTAATTATTACCTATGCCCCTCTATTTGGAAATCTCATAACATGATCATCATCTTCTTACCCTTGTCCCTGTAGAGAGAAGAGGGGCCAGGGAATCAGACAATGATGTCTCCTGATGTGTCCCTTTGAGAGACAGTAGGAGCTCCAGAAGTCCCAGGGGAGCTCATCTGTGTTATGCCCATGCTTGGGCAGCAAGAATAAAGTGCTGATAGGAGACAGTGGCTTTCTCTGCTTCTACTGCCAGGAGCAAGGTTCTGGGGTCTGAGCATGCAGAATGTTGATGGGAGAGACCCACCAGGAAGTAAATACACAGCTAAAAGGCTCAGAAAGCAGAGCTCTGTAGCTTCCATGGGAAGAATCAGCTGGGGTTTAGAAGCATAGGGCTCAGGATTCAGGCTTCTCTCAGCTGATGGGCTGTGGGTTCTCAGAGAAGCTGGGTAGGATCTTTTATTGTATATAAAACAAAGCACGTAGGGTCCATAGAACCACTGCAGAGGTGAAGAAAGCTGTCCCTCTTTTTGGGTGGCATCCTTCCAGGGTTATGGAGAGGATCTTTTGCTTTATCTACCCTTTGACACTAGTAAGGCACACTGCCATGACCCCTGGGTTCATGCATGATCCTGGAAGGACATAAGAGTTCTAAGCCGGTGGTCCAAGGTGGTCCTGAGTTGTGCCTTCCCTGTGCATGCTCCACCTTCTCCAAAACATAAAAGCAGGTTGCTGGCTTCTCCTTACTGTGCCTCTCAGCCCTCTTGCTCCATGGAGTAAGGATGAGAGCAATGGGGAGGATTGGAAAGGCAAACTCAGAGCCTATCTCCAGGGAAGAGCAACAGGAGCAACTGCAGGGCGTGTGGGCGTTTTCCAGGGAAGCTGGTGCTGGTGCTTAGGAGAGTGGGCCATGTGCATCTCTGGGTATGCAGGCAGCCATCAGCTATCTTTCACGGATGCAAACCCCAACTACTTAGCAACAGAAGTGACTTGTCTGGAGTCTAGCCACCAGAATTATATGGGATCAAATATATGTGTATTGTATATGGATGCATTATTCATAGACTTTTATATCTTTGTATTATGTATTGTTTGTTTATAATATATTTCTGTAATCTAAGGTCTATTACAAACAGTGTTCTGTTCCATCAGACCCTCTAGAGATTGTCAGGGTGATGGAATAGTCCATAGTAATATAAATATATACTCAAAAATTGGTTAAGAGAGCATGATAGTTCATGTCAGCACTTACAGAGTCAAGGCAGGAAGATCGCCACAAGCTTGAAGCCAACCAAGCATAAGTTAGAAGGTATACCTTATTTGTGCATGTATGCATGTAATGTATGCATGTGTATGCTTATGTGTTGTGTGCATGTACATATCTGTATTGTATGTGCACACATGGAGGCCAGATGTCTACTTAAAATGTCTTTTTCTAGCTCTTTTCACTTTTTTCCTTTTCTTTTTCCTTTTCTTGTTGGATACAGAGACTCTCACTGAACCTTGAACTTGCCAATTTGTCTTGACTTGCTGGCCAGCGAGCCTCTGAGATCCTCCCACCTCAGCCTTCCTAGGGCAATGATTAAAGGCACAACACTGCTGTGCCTGGCTGCCTTATGTTTTAACGTGGATGCTGGGATCATGCTTGTACAACAAGCACTTTTGCAATAGAGCTATCTCCCCAGCCCTCTGTGTAAATGGTTTTTTTTTAACCACAACAAGATAAAAAAATAAAACAAATAGAGAACAATTTAAAAACACAGCAAAGAAATGGATGGAAAAATAACATTTATGGAGTGCCAGCTTAAATCCATGCTCACCGTACCCACTAGAAGTTTCTGTTATTATTCTCATTTGACACAGAGGGAAGCATGCCTAGGGGCTCAGAAATATCACTGAGGTTGCACAGTGGGTTTTATGTTCCTGGTTAGAGTGGGAACTGTGGCGTCAAACCGGTACATACATGATCTGTGCGTTCTGAGAAGGGATAGGAAAATTTCCATTTTTATTTCTAGCTGGAAGAGCCGAAGCTCTGGGGGGAACCTCACAGTGAGGCAGAGGATGAAGGAGACTAGGGCTTGACGCTTCCCTCTTCTGACATATTCACTCATCCATATGCTTAGCCATACAATAAGCATTTAGCTTTCTGCTCCTGTAACAATAGGATTTCATTTAGGCTTTCAGGTACCAAGAATTGAACCTAGGGCATCTTCACTGAGCTGCATTCCCAAACCGGGAAAGCCTTCACCAAAGGTCTACTACATATATCTTTTCATCTTGTATCTATCCTCTTCATCATGATTTTGTTTGTTGGTTGAGCTAGAGTCTCTCTATGTAGCTCAGGCTATCCTTGAACTTACCAGGTAGCCCAGGTTAACTTCAAACATAAAGCAATTCTTCTGCCTTGACCTTGCAAATGCAAACACGAGCCACTAATATTTTTTTTCTTAAGCAATTTTAAGTGTACAAGTATACATGTTGCCATTCTTATTCTTACCTAGATAACTGGGTTTATTCAAGGTAGGCCAAAGCAAAAGAGGCTTGAAAATTACACAACTTCCTGTCCCTCTGCCCCACTCCCTTCTGCTGTCAGAACTTCTTTGCAACCATGTTATACTCCTAACTTCTCTATTTTTCTCATCTCTTCCAAGTCTTTGATCCTTTCTGTCTTCTCTCTGACACCCCCCTCCCCTCAAGACCCTCAATCTTGTATAATGTCCCCCAGTTCTGGTCTAGCCTATTGCCCTTCTATATCTCTCTCATTCTTCTCTCTTGCGGTCTACTCACAGTAGAACACTTTCCTTGGTTGCTCTCAAGTCCAGCAACCTGCAGCCCTATCTGTCCCTTCCTCAAGCCTTCCCATCCTCTCCCCCTTGGTCTCCTCAGATTGGCCAGTGGCACGTGGCAGATGGCCTCAGCATGGACAGCCGCCTCTATGCCTCCAACATCTCTGACAGTCTCTTCAACACCACCCTGGTCGTCACCACCATTCTGGTAAGCGGGGTTTCTCGGGCCTTCTTCTGCAGCTCCAGCTGCAGCTCCCAGGGGTGCCTCCTCCCCAGGCTCTTGCTCATGGGCTTCCCAGGGAACAGAAGATGGAAATGCTAATCACAACGCAGAGGCCAATTTATGACGGTGTAATTGCACTCCAGTTGCTGTTTCGTATGGAAATGATATCTGATGAGCTGCTGAGCAGCTGGGGCAGAGGAAGAGAGTCCACAGAGTGTGGATGCCCCTTCCCGAATCTGGGTGGCTAGGAGAGCTGCTTAAGATCCCTAGAAATGGGACTTTCTGACATAGATGGGACAAGCTGGATCCAGTCCTCTGAGATGATCCCCCTTTACCAACAGCCCACTTTGCTTGGTAGCTGCTATATCCAAAACCAGCACCCCCTTAGATGGACACCTAGATGTCTGTGGACCTCTATGCCTTTCCTTCACCTCCAGACAGTGACAAGAGAGTTCTCAGTGAACCCATAAGTTGACCGACCATCTGCCTTTCCACTTGATTCATTTCTATTCAGTAATTACCAAGTCCACCTCTCAACTCTGTCCCCTGTTGTGTGCCTGGCACTCTGCTTACTCATAAATACCAGAGATGAGTATGCATTGGCCCGTATCTTCAAAGAGGTTATCATTTAGCAGATGGGCTAAGTCAACTACACACAGCCAAGGTCTTACCATCACCGCTAGCCCTGAAGGCTTCATGTTTCAAAAGCTCTGTCAATTAAGCCCAACTATATGTTAAGCAATAATTGCTTCATTCTTCTCCACTCTGATATTAACTAATTGAAAGGGTATTTCCCCACCACACAAAGTATCTCACCAGGGAAAGATAACTAGCAATGTCATATTGATATTCCTTCAGCCCCAAGCAAGGCAATGTATAGGCCAGCTGCACAGTCTAACTCCTAGATAGATGTGCAAGGTCTTCATACATGTCTATTTCTCTTGGCCTTTTTTTTTTTTTTTTTTTTGAGTCCTCCATTCCTCCATTATGACCTTCAGGAACTCTTGAGACCCAGGAAGGCCAGGCTGGGATTACTGATCTATCATAAACAGAGTAAGCAGAAAAACCAAGAAAAGAGGTGGGAAGCTGGAGCCCTGAGATGTGGAGGAGAGAGCCGTGGGGAGGTCAGCAAAGCCTGAGAAAGCATAATTTGTGATGGATGCCAAAAGACAGGAAGCAGTTGCAGAGGAAAAAAGAGAGCAAGGGAGAGTGCTGTTAGGTGCTTAGAAAATGCTGGAAAACATAGGCTTTCCTGAGAACAGGCATGGTTGAAAAGGGGAAAGTGTAACCCAGGATCATGAGTACATAGTACTTAGGATCCTGTACACTGTCATTCATCCTTCCCTTCATTTGGGGAATGACACTGAATGTTTCCATTTGTTCATCCAAGGAATATTTATTGGGTGCTTCTATATGCTTGGCACTCTTCAAGGTACTCAGGAAACATCAAAGAACCAAAGACAAAAATCCCTGCCTGTCAGGATCTTCTGTTTTACCGTGGGATATAAGGCAGGTCATAAAATGTCAACAAATATTGAGTCTCCCTTATTGGAAGGTTTGGGTATATTTTCATAGACATTGCTAGTTGAACATCCTTAATGAGAAATTCTAGACGTGGAAACACCTGGTAGGGTCCTGTTAGCTCTTCAAATGTTTTAGATTTTGAAGCAGCTCAGGTTTACCATTTGAGTTAAAGATGCTTAACCTCTAGTCAAACCGTGCATTAGAAGATGGTCTGGGAGCAATGGCAGGCCTTATCAATTTCTGGGTGGTCAGAGGAGCCTCATTAAAGGGGCAGCATCTGAGTGGAGGCAAGACACAGGGGAGGAGTCACTTACTGCTCCCACCCCTCCCCCATCCCATTGTCAGAAAACAGCTGGAGGGAAGGAAGGGAAACCTCAGTCTCTCAGCCTCTCCAGCGCCCAGCTCCTTTGCTCGCCTGGACCACTTAGAATGGCAGGAAGATCAGGTGGTGCTGCGTGGTGCTGCGGCCCGCATCCAGCTGAGAACCGGGAACAACCTAACAAAGCTGTGGGTTTTGGAGGGAAGGTAGGGCAGGGCCCTCCATCCATTGTGGGCTTGACTGCTGGCCCTCCCTCCACCGGTTTTCCTATCAGTGTAACTTGAGTCTCTCCCCTTCTTTCAGTCTCACAGCCTAGTCCAGAGTTCATCCTTCTCCTGTGCCTCTTTGTCCCCAGTCACTGGTGGAGACCTCCCAGGCTCCCCTTCCACTTGCTAAGTCTATCTCCCCACGACACTCACAACTGCTCAGTTATTTCCTTCCTTAGTTTGGGTTCTAAACCCATCATACACAAATAACCACTGTATCAAGCATTACTCCGTGCAGCCTTGGGGCCCAGGGTTGCTCACTTCCCCATACCTCCATGATGGGATGCTGCTCTTCCCTCCCCTCTGGAAGCCTTTCTTCAGCCCAAAGGTCATCTCTACTCTGGAGTCTCCTCTTGTGACTCTTGCCTTTTCTGCCCCTGGCTTTCTCCACACCCCTCTGACCAGACCTATCTCATGGACTCCTTACATCCCTTTCACGAATGGGGGTGCCTCGTGTACTGGGGTGCCTGATGCACATAGGAACTTAAAAATTAGAGTCTGGGTGTGGGAATGCCTTTGAACAGAATTGGAGGCAGGAATTTTGAGAAATGCTTGAAAAGCTACTCTAAGTTGGGGCAGGAAGCAGGGAACCTGCTAGGCTGTGCTTCTTGTCTCCTCACATCTGGAATCTGACGATGCCAGAGGATTCTGCTGTGTCAAAGCCAGAAGGTCATCTTCTTAGACAGGGAAGCTGTTGGTGCGTGCTTGTGTGTGTGTGTGTGTGTGTGTGTGTGTCTGTGTGTGTATGTGTGTCTGTGTGTGTGTATGTGTGTTTGTGTGTCTGTGTGTGTCTGTGTATGTCTGTGTCTGTGTGTGTCTGTGTGTGTGTATGTGTGTTTGTGTGTCTGTGTGTGTATGTCTGTGTGTCTGTGTATGTCTGTGTCTGTGTATGTGTCTGTGTATCTGTGTGTGTGTCTGTGTATGTCTGTGTCTGTGTATTTATGTGTGTGTGTCTGTGTGTGTGTGACTATGTGTATGTGAGTCTGTGTCTGTGTGTGTGTCTATGTATGTGTCTATGTCTGTGTGTCTATGTGTCTGTGTGTCTGTGTGTCTATGTATCTGTGTGTTTGTGTCTGTGTGTGTCTGTATGTATGTATCTGTGTGTCTGTGTGTGTGTGTATGTGTGTGTCTGTGTGTGTATGTATGTTTGTGTGTCTGTGTGTGTCTGTGTATGTCTGTGTGTGTGTGTGTTTGTGTGTCTGTGTGTGTGTGACTATGTGTGTGTGAGTCTGTGTCTCTGTGTGTGTTTATGTGTGTGTGAGTCTGTTTCTGTGTGTGTGTCTGTGTGTCTATGTATCTGTGTGTGTGTGTCTGTGTGTGTCTGTATGTATGTGTCTGTGTCTGTGTGTCTATGTGTGTATGTGTCTATGTGTGTGTGTGTGTGTCTCTGTGTGTGTGTGTATGTGTATGTGTGTCTGTGTGTGTGTGTCTGTGTATGCATGCCTGTGGTTATATGTTCAGATCAACACAGAAGTTCTTGAGAAGCTGGTACTGGCAAGAACTTCTGTGTGAAGCTAGTTCAAAGGAAACCTGTTTCCTGTGCAGATATGAGGTGGCCCATCCAAACCAGAAGCTTTTACTAGGAACAAAGGTGCTAATCAAGCCCTCTGTGATCAAGCAAATGGTGATCCTGAGCGATCATCCCATAATTCAGGACACTGCCCTGTCACCTCACTACTGCCAGGGACACGTGGGATCAGCCACAGCTCCTGTTTTCAGAACCTAATCTCTGTGCTGTGTCCCGTGTTAAACACATAGCTGAAGTGTCTCCTCAGGTTCTCCCAGCACTACAGCTGAGGACGAGCCAGCGCTCGGCCTCCCTCATTTGTCAAAGTGCCAGAGAGTCCCAGGCCTACCAATCCTTTGGCTGTCCAGTACCTCTCTTCCCTCCAAGATCAATCCTATGAACATTTCCTTTGAACACAACAGTGGATTCTAAGTGAACTTGAGAGTAGAGTAAGTGAAAGGAGAATTTCATGACATTTCTTAGACTAACTGAAAAATAAGAAATAATAAAAAAAATCTCATTCTAGAGTAGAACCCCTCAGCATGTGCTGTCCACAAGGCAGAGGCCTTACTCATAATTAGCAGGTATCAGGGGGTGACAATGAGGGAAGTAATGGCCTCAAATCCCACTCATGCCACATGTGAGAGCCACACAGCCTTGGGGTATAATGGGGAAGCATTGGATGACTTTCACAGACACCTTGGCCTGAGCCTAGAGGTAATTCTAATAAACGCATCGGTGTCAGAAACAATGTGAGTCCAAGGTCCGCATGAGTTACATTAGCTGGGACGGGATGGAGATGAATGTGACATGGAGCAGTCCTTGAGCCGAGGACAGCCTGTGTGGTAGGTGAGAAGACTAACTCATCTCATGGTCATGACCATGGACTCCATCACAAGTTGAGTCCCACAGCACCTTCAACTCAGAGCCCACACCCATGACGTACAACCTGCTCCTGATGGGACACACAGCATTCCATATTCCTGATGTTCAAACTGCTCTCCCAATCTCAGATCTCTGGTCTGTCTGTTCCTCCTTCACTCTGTGTAGAAGCTCCCTTTGACTTGAGCAGAACAGCTCAGCATTGCACATATCCCTCTGCTGGGATGTTCAGCTGTTTCTGTGTGGAGCCTCCATAATCCCTGTGTGCATCTCTTTCTGTACCAGTCCTGCCCAGCCCCTGTGCAGTTCTTCAGACCCACACTCAGCACATACCTTGAACCTTTCCTCCTACATGCTCCTAACATGACTCAGGCTGGCACCAGCTTGACTCTTCTCTGTATCTGTATGTGCCCAAGACCTCTTCCCAGCTTTGTCTCCACCAGGGTGCTTCCTGGAATCTGGGCCCACAGGTGACCCCTCGTGTTCTGCCTTCTCCAACCTCCCTGATATGCAGGAATTCCTTGTTACCTGTCATCACATGACCCCTGTCCCCTCACTTCTTAAAATGAAGCCTAAAGATACTACCATACAACTGGGCATCACAGATGGCACATTCTTGGGCACAGAGAGGTGTGACTTTGAGGTAGACAGGATCTTTGTGAGGCTACCTTATCTAGTTGGCCATACATTGCTTTATTCATTTACAGCCGGATTCTTATAGTCCCATACACCTTCCACGCCTGCTTGGAAAGGTCTTGTAACCAAGACTCAGCAGCGGCACACAGCTGTGCTCTTTTCTGAGTGGGAAGAGCCATCTTCTCCTTCTTCTGGCTTTTTCCCCTGGACTTTCCAACCCCTTCATTCCTCGTTGTCAGCCTCTGATTGCTGGTGTTATTGTGCTACATGGCTATTCTTCTTTCTCCATCCTTTCTAATATTAGTTCCCTTGAAGGTGTGCTTCTCCATCACTCTTAGCCTGCCCTGAATTAGTTCTTTCCCATGATGCCCCGCATTCTAAACCACTGCCCTGCCTTGCCCTCACCCACATGTTTAATCTCCATCAGTCTTCCCTCCCTGTATAGGCTACCCTCATTCCAACCACAGCATGCCCTCTATCTTCTTTTCTGCCCAGCCATCCACGGCCACTGTGACTCCATCACCAGTCATCAATACAAATGCCAAGGGTCTTAGGACCCCTGTTTCCTACTCCTGATGTACAGCCAGGCATGGAGCTGACCTCCTGTGACTTTATGTTCTTCTAGCTCTCTCCAGTCTGGCCTGAGCTACATGTGCTCAGGACTTGCTCATATATCACAACAGAGCATGCTCCTTGTCAGCACTTAGTGCTTTTTTTAATCACGTTTTAATGTTTTCAAAACCCAAAATGCTCCTCCATTCCATCTCATCTGACATACAATGGCCTCATCCCACATCTGGACCCATGTTTACCCCCCTTTTTTTCCATTCTCTGTTTCTCCACCTAACCTTTTTGGCATAACCATGGGCCACTTACCCTGGAGACCCCTCATGGGCCACACCCCTTCTCACACGGACTTGTATCTGTGCATGTCCTTCCCTGGACCAGAATGGCCCAACCCCCCACGTTTTTGTCTACCAGTGTTTCCACATCTTTCTGCAGAGAGCCTATGTGGATCTCCCTTCTCTGTGACACTTTCTCTAGACATCTACCAGAGTGGCCTGCCTGCTTCCCAGTGCTCTCTGCCTTGCAGTACAGCTGTTTGTTTATGTGGATGGTCTTTTAAAACTTTTATACAAGATCTTGCCATGTAGAACAGGTGAACCCTGACCTTACAGAGATCTGCCTGCCTCTACCTCCCAAGCTCTGGGATTAAAGGCATATTTTGGAAACCTGTTTTTTTCTGTTAAAACATATACGCTTTAACATTTCTTCCTGAGTTGGAGTTATTTCTTAACATGATAACCTCAATTTCTAGGTTTTTTTCTCCTTTTTTCTTTCATTTTTTTAAGCAGATGACATGAATTCATTCTGCTTTCTGGCTAAGTAATATTCCTATGTGTGCATCATATTTTCTCCATCCATTCGCCATGTCTGTATTTTTACTTAGCCTGCTATCTTGGAAGTATCTTTGCATTCCTTAGCAATAGTCTGTGCATAAAAAAAAAAAAAAAAAAAAAAAAAAAAAAAATTGGCCCAGGGGCCAGATGATGACTTCTAATTGCATAAAGGGGTTTCACCTTGGCTCTATGCAGTGGGACTCTTGTGTGTTCTTGATAAGAGAATTCTCCTGAAGGAGTACTTTGGGGAGCGGGTAGAAGAGGGCAGCTGATCACTACTTCTAAGGCTATTACTCAAGCTATATCTCTCCTCCTATCCCAAGTCCCCAACCTCCTGTGCTCAGCCCTCCCCTCCCCACATGACTGCAATGCCAGGGCTAAGATGAGACTGACAGCTGCCCAGTTTTGCTGCAGGAAAACCCATACTTAATGCTGAAGGGGAATCACCAGGAGATGGAAGGCAATGACCGATACGAGGGATTCTGTGTGGACATGCTCAAGGAGTTGGCTGAGATCCTACGGTTCAACTACAAGATCCGCCTTGTTGGGGATGGTGTTTACGGCGTACCTGAGGCCAACGGCACCTGGACAGGCATGGTTGGGGAGCTGATTGCTCGGGTAAGGAGTCTAATGGTCTGTACTTATGTGGGGGTGGGAGGGTGCTGGGGGCATGGTATCTGCTCTCTGTCTTATGTACTTGGCCAGTCATACTTATCTTTACCTATTCATTCCAGAAACCTTTAGTGAGACAAATAGTAAAAATGATGGCTATGATTCCTATTCCAGGGTTCTCCCCACCCAGCACTGGAGAAAGTTGGATTTGAACGTTGGGTACTATTTTTGGATGATTCCTGTGTTTTAATTGTTTGCTCTGATGGTTTTGTTGCTCATTGACACTCCCTGGTCCAAGCCCCGGGAGAGCAAAGGACACCTACATCAGCTGACTTTGATGTGTGAAAGATGTAATGGGAAATGTGGCAACATCAGGAGCTAGGGCTGAAGTGACAGAGGTGTGGGTCACGATGATGGCTCACTTGTTACTTCTTGTGTTCTTTTCCCCATTATTGGCAACTGTTTACAGATCAAGAGTCAAGGTGTACCAGCATGTGCTGTCGGTTTTCAGGGTAAATGGGTGACTTGATTAGATTTCAGGTCACTTCAGAATGCCAGTCTTCTGTCAGGTTAAAGCAAGGGCACAAAAATTTCTTCTGGGAAAAAATATTGTTTTCCTTGTAGACACGATCAACAACTGTAGAAATTAATGAAACCATTGCTAATTCACTGTCCATGTTTCTACAGTTGAGTTTTAATGACCAGGACAGGCAAAGAGGACTGAATACAAACAGTGCATGTCTTGGTCCTTTTTAAGCTTGAACTCTGATCTCCATTCTGTGATTTCAAGGCAGACAGTTTCCATGGCCTCCTAGAATGGGCTGATGGTGCCGGGCTCTCCATTCAGTATCTCTGATCTCCTTGGATTGTTGCTGTCTGCATTCACACATGAACAGTCTGAAGGACTCAAGCTTAATGACTCGTTAGTTACACTGTATTAAATAGTGCTGGGATTCAAGCCCAGATCTCTTTTCTCATTGAATGATAATCATGTGCTACCTAGAGAGAGGTGTTTTCATCTGAGATGATGGTTTCATAAGGTTATATTGTCTGTGATATCATAGCTGTCTTAGCTTGCATGTTACATATGATGATGGTCTCATAAGATTATATTGCCTAGTGACATCATAGGTGTCTTTATGAACGCTATGATATTTACACCATGACAAAAATCACCCAACATCTCATGTCTCAGGACAACTGTCTCCAAGATAAGACCTCTATGACAATAATAAGACTTTAATCCTTTCTGTGTGCCAAACTTAGGTTGTAACATTTTTTAATCCCTGTCTTTGAGGCTATAAATATTACTTAGATTGTTGAAGCAGTAGTTACTGTCAGTGACTACAAAGAGTTCTATGTAAGTGAGAGCTGTAGAAGAGGTATTTAAGAGCTAATCAGGGAGGATGCTGAGGCCAGGCCAGGCAGCCCAGACAGCAGCTGGGTCTTTAGGGCCCCAGCAGGGTGAACAGGAAACCCCAGCAGGGAATTATGAGCTACCCAGAGGGCCTCAGGTTCAGAGTGAGCCTGTTCAAAAATAAGGTCTTGCTCCCAGACTGAAGCTGGGGTTGGAAGGCCAGTAGGTCAGCAGAAGCTTCAGCAAGGTCCCAGGATGTGGTGGTTTGAATGAGAATGATTCTCATAGGTTGCTTGGTCCCCAGTTGGTAGAACTCCCCCTCCCCCACCCCTGCCTCTCCTCCTGCCTCCCCCTCCCTCCCTCCCTCCTGTTTGTGGATCAGATGTGAGCTCTCAGCTACTACTTCAGTGCCATACCTACCTGCCCGCTGCCATGCAGGTTATAAACTCTAACCCTCTGGAACCATGAGCCCCTATTATACAGTCTCCTCTATAATTTGCCTTGGTCATGGTCTTTTCTCACAGAACTATAAAAGTAACTAGGACACCAGGGGCTTGGAGATGTGGACACGCCCTGAATGGATGCAGAAAAGCAACCAATGCTCTTTATAGTCTCAGACCCCTTTAGAACACTTGTTTGGTAACTTTTCCATGAAGGCTCAGCTTCGAAGTTAGCCCACAGCAGGCTGAAACTTCAAGCCATTTCTTTGCCCCTCATCAGTATCCTTGGTCACCTTGAGCCAAGCTCTTTAGTCCTCCCCACCCCCCACCCCCGGCTGCCTGGTGTCTGGCAGGAAGACTTTGGGGATGGAGGAGTCACTGAACAGCTATCTCCTTATTAGCCCCCTAATGAGCTGTGACATGGGCTGCAGAGAGGGAGAAGATCCTGGAATTCGAGGGCATTCATCTACATACTGAGTGACTTGGGCAATCAGACAAGGATCTTAAAATTCACCCAGCTTGTCTTCCAACAAAACAGTGCTATTTTGATCTCATCAAAACTCGGGGACATGGTATTGTATAGCTAGTCCATTAACTCAATGAGCACTTATTTAATATGTTCCACTCTTCTAGACATTAGAGATATATGAGACCACATAAGTATGGACAGTGACTGTATAACTGTAGCTAGGGAGCAAGGCAGAAAGTTGTAACTAACCATATTTGTATATAATTGTGGACTATATTCAAGGGAGGCAGAGTACATGGAATTTTGAGAGAAAATCTAAAGAGAGTGGATCTTGTCTAGAGAGGTGGGGACACTAGTGAGTGCTACTTTCCCTGGGGAGATGACTGGCCTACCCTCTTGAGAATGCGTAGTGACTGTCTGGGTCACATGGAAATAGCTTTTCATGTAACAAGGTGTCTGGATGTCACTGGGGCTGTCCCTGGACAGAAATGGGGGATGTCAGACATCATTATCCCCAGGTTCTACCAAGGCTCCCCAAGGATACAGGAGATCTAGGCCCAGATCCATCCTCAAAGATATTTTCTCCCAAGCAGTACCAAAACAGAAGCTGGTGCTACAGTATTCCCCATGACACTGTTGGGGCTACTGAGCATCCACACTGGAGAAGACCTCAGAGGTAATCAGATCAAATCTGTTTCCTACACAGATGAGGAAGTGAAGGCTCAGAGAAGTCAAGTTAATTGGTGCAGGTAGTAAGTTCATAGCCTGGGCTGTCTAACTTCAGTGCTCATGATCTGGGAGAATGCTGATCTTGGTGTTGTCTGGGTATAAACAAAGATTTCAGCATCTACTTGCCAGTTGTGTGTACTAACGTCAGTTATTCTGCCCTTGCTGCTTGCTGCTTCACTGCAACACTGTCCATCTAGAAGGACCATTTTGTGAAAAGTTTTATACACACACACACACAGGCACATACACATTGGGCACTCAGGAAATCTTTGCTTTGTCTTGTACGAGCCTCTCTGGAAAACAGAAACTAAGACCAAGGCCAACGCTTACTGCCATTCCAAGGAAACATGAGGAAGGGGTTAGGATTGCCTGGCAGGATGGGAACAAACCCATGTCATAGTGTTAGAGCAACAGCTGCTCTTGGCTCTGTACCGCAGCAGGTGTGTCAGTCTTGAAGGTCAGATGGAACTGCTGCTCAGCAAGCAGTATAGAGCTGGGAGAAGAGCATCCGTCATCAGTCCCAGCTCACGCTGACTGCAACGCATGTCAGAGGTCATCACCTCTTCCACTCCTTTGGCTGCCAACCCTAGGTGCCATTGGACTTGGATCCCAAGGCACCAAAGACAGACCTGAAGGGTAGGACACATCTGGGGGCTGAGCTGGTGAGTTATGTGGGTCTGAACCATGAGACCTCCCTGTCTTTAAGTCTGCCTGAAGTTGAGGAGCCCAAGGGGTCCTGCATGTTCACCTTATTAGCAGCCCCAGGAAGTCTCTGGATTAGAGCCCAAGCACCCACAATGAAGAGGGAAGGGCAGCAAGAGCAGACATGGACAGTTGAGAACAACGCGATGACAGGGCCTCAGCCAGGCCACCCCTGCTGAGCTCCCTCTGGAGGCAAGGGAGTGGCCCTTTGTGAGTCACTAAAATGTAGCTGCTAAAGAGTCACCTTTCAGGAGGGATCTCAAGGGATTATCTGTGACAGAACAAACTCAAGGATAAGCAGAAGGTGGATTGGCCCAGGAAGATGTTCTGAGGCCATTTGGTCACACCAACGGATGAGGTGTTGGATGTCCATGGACAGGGCTGTCTTCCACAACCGCCCTGGACAGAAAGCTAGGTCAATGCAGCTGAAACTTCAGCAATGGGGGAGATGGAACGATATTAAGGGAAACCCTCACAGAGGGCCTGGGACTCGACAGAGTCTCAAGATTTATGAAGAAAAAACTATAGCAGCTCCCTGTGCAGTTAAATGAGATGTAGAGACAGGGTTATCTCTGGCGGTGTTCTTAGAGCCTTGGCCAGTTATCACTTCCTTGCACAAGGTATTGCCGGGGTACATGGCATGTTAGTTGAAGAAGAGCATTCAAGCACTTCCTAAATATGTGTGAAAATCATCCCAGCATGCCTTACACATAGATGCCACTAGCGTTGGGAGTAGTGTATTGGGAATGAAAGAACAGGGACTCGCAGAAGCAGGCCAGAGGGCCAGCACCCTGCTGGGACTGAGTCTGAGCAGGGAGAGGGTGGCTGTGTGGAGAACTTTGAATTTGGATTTGTTTTGCCAGAGTTAGCCATTCTCAGGCCCTGCTTGGGTAAGGGTAGGCACATTCATCAGATGGAGTGCCCCCATCTAGCTTCATGGTTCAGAGCAAAGCACCCTGTTGGCATGCAGGCCCCATGTTGGCAGAATGGCACATTTAGGTTCAAAGGGAAAAGAGCTTTGCAAGGCTTAGATTCAAGGCTCATAAGCCTGGGACATCAAATAGCTCTTACCAATGACATTTTGACGAATTAAGTGTAAATGAAGCTGAAATGCCTTGTTCCATCTCCTCTCCTGGGAAGGGACTTTGCCAGAGACCCAGAGAGGTGGCTGTCCGTGGCCTCAATCCACTGGGAAGATTGGCCAGAGACATTTTGCTGAACTGAAAGAAAATTCAAATAGTCCCCTGAGATCACTTTCCACCTTGAAGCCAGAGACTATTTTAACTGCAAATAGGTCATAGAACGGTACTCAGCATTCTTTAACAGAGAGAAATTGATCCAGGGCCCCCAGATGAGTGTTTCTCTAGTTCTTTACCTCCCCTCCCCCATGGCAGCCATGATGTGGTGAGGGGGTATTTTTGCATTGCCCTCCCCATGAAGGTTTGCTCTCAACCATTGGGCAGAGGTAGCCTTGAATTATAACTCCACACTTCACTCATTCATCAAAATGCCTACTTCCTGTCAAGAACTGCTTAAATATGAGGGATTACCTGTAAAAGGTCTGGAATCTATTCAAAGAGTTAGATGAGAAAACTAAGAATTACTGTACAGTATGACATGTGATATATTAATTACAGCTGTAAGAATGGCGTCATAGGATGACAAAGGCTGACACATTACATGTTTCCGATGGTGATGGGGAATGAACCTCATGCTTGCTAAGCATACACTTAACCACTGAATGACATCCTCAGTTCACTAATTTGAACTTTATCTTTTAGGGTGTTTGTTGTTGTGTGTGTGCATTTATGAGCCAGCATGTGTGTGTGTGTGTGCATGCGTGTGTGTACATGCAGTTTTTACCTAAAATGAAACTCTACTTGAGACAGGGTCTCTCTTGTTCACTGCTGCATACCCAAAGCTTTCTTGCCTGTGAACTTTCAGGTGTTTTCCTGTTTCCACCTCCCTCCTCTCTGTAGGGGTACACTAGGATTATAGACACCATGCTGCTGCCTGACTTTTGACGTGGATTCTCAGATAGTCAAGATTGCGTGACAAACATTTAACCCACCAAGCATCTTCCCAGATCCACCATGTGCTGTTTTAAGCACTTGACCAACCCTGTTAACCAAATCCCCACAATAACCAAATGTACAGACGAGGAAACTGTTGCAAAACAGTTGAAGAACTTAAACAACCTCACTTGGGTAGTGATAGCTCTGGCAGAGTATGAACCAATTTTGGGGTTGGCTCAGGGAAGAACACACAAAGGCAAAGCCAGCTCAGCAGAGTAGAAGAGTCTCTGCTCATCTGAAGCCCATTTGCTGTGGCTTCAGATGCCCATCATAAACCATGGACCTGCAAGTACAAAAGGCAAAATTCCAGAAATAGATTGTTCATAAATTTTAACTTGTGTGTCATTATGAATAACATGATCAGATGAATCATCTTTCTTGCCCAGTGTATCTAGACTGTATATATTACCCACCCCTTAGTCACTGTCTATAAAATATGACAATACTGGTATCCCAGTTGTTGTCATCTCCTTATTTTACTTAATAATGTCCCCAAAGCACAAAAGTACTGATACTGAAAGTGATACTTTCAGATGTGTCAAAGATAAACCCTTTCATAAAATACTTCCTTAGGTGAGTGGGTAAAACTCTCAACTTAATAAGGAAAAAATATTACATTCTGTGTTGCTAAGATCCATGGTAAGAATGAATCCCCTGTCTGTGTGACTGTGAAGCAGGAGGGAAAATGAAGGCTAGTTTTGTTCTTGTACCTCAAGCTGCAGAAGTTACAGACATAGTGTGTAATGGATGCTCAGTGAAGACGATAAAACATTGTAGAGTTTGGAATTCTGTCCTGTTCCAGGCATCTGATGGATGTCTTGGAGTGCATTCCTCTCAGCCAAGACGGGGATCCCAGAGAGGTCAAGAAGGATCATCTTTGTAGAAAGGACATTCTGGGTGTCATGGATGCTGAGATTCATTTATTACCATGCTCTTAGCTCCAGACAACCATAATCAGGCATAAGAAGAGCCAGAGAGGAATAGGTTATATTCAGGAGCCAGTTACCGGTTCTTGTGTTTGGATATGTAAAGCAGTGTTCAGACAACTGGTGGGTGCTACTGACTGAAGACTGGGCAGTCAGTTTATTGTATTTAGAGAAGAATGGCAGCTTGACTTTGGTCCAGGGGTTACTCAGCAGGGGAGAGGGTGGATACCATGTGCACATCATTTCATTAGACAGATGCCAATGATTCAGGAAGATGGCATGAACCTGAACAGGGTAATGCTGGGGATACCCAGGAGTGATGGAGAGAGTAGGGGGATTTTAACACTTAGATCACCTAGTAAACTGGGAGGCTTGCATTTCGTGTCAGTTTGTAAGCACAAGTTAAGGCTGCCCTGCCTCTCAAGAGAATAGGAATGGAATGGCTGGCCCAGAAAGCCCTTTCTGGACTGTTTCCTTGTGTGTGCAAAGTATGACTGTGGTTGTAAACCATGATCACTTGGGAAGAAAGGCAGTCCATGTTGCTTCTGCTTGATTCAGACTGGGGAGATAAAGGGCCAAGACATGAACCCATATTGGGTCACAGGTACCTTCCCTTTCCCTCCACTATCCAGGCCCCCCTGAATGGCACTATCTCATTTGAGTTCTCTAAAGGCTATTGTGGGGTCCTCAGGTCCTTTTAGGTGTGCTTGATTAAAATCCAGTAAAAGCCCTTTAGGTCTGCTTAGCCTCTTGCTTTCTTCTGAATGACTGTGTAATTGCTAGCATGCACAGGGCTCTCTCAGCTTCCCACCAGGAGGAGTGAGGCTTTCATTCTGCAGAAGACCACAGTGGGGCCTCCAGAGCCACAGCCTGCCATGGATGAGAGGCCTAGCAACACTCTCTGTCTCCTGGTTTTGGAGGAAGTCCATCCATGAGTTTTCAGAACTATTCTTCCCTCTGTTTCCCCTTGACATTGTCACAGAATAGAATAGGGTCATGTCTGCCTCAGACAATTGGTCATTTCTCTCCCTAGCCCATATCTAAGCAACAAAGAAAGAAAGGATGAGGGAGGAGGGGCTGTTATCTCCAAATGCCTGCTAAGAGTACCAGGCTCCCTGTTCCATTTATCCCAGGTAGCTATGCGATAGGGATTATTACCCTGTTTCACAATGAACACATAGGAACTTGGAAAGTTCTGCAATGAACCCACACCCAGACACACATTATATGATCAGAGCTTAGACCAACACCTTCTTCAGCCTGCAGGCTCATGTTCTTCCCACTGTGCTATGGGAACATGAGAATGGGTGACTGTGTCAGTGAATATCCTGAGTGGAGAGTCCCAATCCTCTGCATATGCATACTAGGGTGGAGGGGAAGGAATCAGCTGGTCCAGGAACATAAGCAAGGAAGCTCTCAGGGATCTGTTTGAGAGTGACATTTGATTGACAAATGCCTGTAACCCTGTATCTAGAAAGTGGGGTATTGCGGTTTGAATGCAAAATGTGCCCCACCCTGTAACAGGCTGGTGTGTTTGAATTCTCAATCCCTGGCTGGTGGTGCTGCTCTGGGAGGCTATAGAACATTGGCCTGTGGGGTCTAACTGGAGGAAGTGTACTGTTAGGGGTGGGGCTTTGAAGATGGTAAGTGGACTTTGCTTGTGGTCTTCTTAGCCTCTGATTCCTCACTCACCTCACATTCCTGCCACTCACCTTTCTAACTATGATGGGCTCTAGTCTCTGAAACTGTAAGTCATTGTCATGGCAATGAGAAATCAAACATCATGGGTAGTCCTGTTATGAGCATAACACCATATCCCCTCCCCTACTTCTTGTGTGGGAGCACACACAATTATAGCCAGGGGAGATGGAGCCTCCACTGACTCATGCCTGAAAGCACTGGGTCTTAAAACAAGATACAGAGTTCTCTGGGAATTCTCCAACAGAAAAGGGAAGGGCAGACCCCAGCTTTCAAACAAGGTTCCCTAAGGGGTAAGTGATGGGAAGACCAAAGTCTCTCGTAGCACAATGCAAGAGTAAGAGCAGAAAGCCACCCGACTAGAAACTTGCCTGGCAGCTCCTTGAGGGAAAGCATGGTCACCGTGTGTATGTTGACCTCCTTATACAATGGATGTGGGACATGAAACACAGTCAAAGAAGCACTAGGTTGGCAAGACAAGGTGCCAGGTGTCAATGGGATAAGTCCATCTTTGGCATTCTAGGGAGAACACTCATTGGCAGGTCTATAGTATCTTGGCAGTCAGGCCAAGGGTCAGACAAGAAAACATTCTGGGAATCAGTCAGCAGACTGATTTCACACCTCTGACACATCCATCCGTCACTGCAGTAGGGTATTGGAGATCAGATGGGGGTTCTATCTTTGGAAGCTATGTGTGAGGTGAAATAGAGGTAGGAGAAATATTCATCACGTAAACAAAATACAGACAGGTCTAAGTACCTGCCAGAAAAGTCCAAAGTGAACAGTTCTGAACATGATATCATCATGCCACTGGAGACTGCACACAGCTTGACTCCAGACCTCCTAGTAAGTGGGCAGGGCCCCACCCTTTCTTGGGACTGTGGAGACTGAGGCCCAGAGAAGGCAGCTGCAGGATTGAGGGAAGGCCTCGGGGTCTCGCCTGTGGGTCTTTAGATCCCAGTGTTGCTACTTTGCCACTGAAGGTGTTGATTGGAGAAATCTGAAGTGGGCACGTTTCACTTAGGTTTGGAGCTATCTTGGCGGTTTCAGACTGGGAACTTCTCCAAACCCCAGGGGCGCCTGGGAAATGTATCAGAAGAGTCACTTCACTGGGATTATTTCTGCCTTCCCCGCTGAGTGCCAGCTGTTAAGGGGAAGAAGGGGTATGTAGAGGAAATGAGAATGTGTTAATTAAGGTCCCTAAACTTTCTAGGGGATGGCTTGCAGCTACACAGAGAGATGGACAGCAGAGGATCTGGGGGTTTGAACAAGAAACTGTCTCCTGTAGACAATTAGGGACAGTTGCATCATGACTTCTTCTAAGGATTCTTTGGCCTCAGTCCCTTACCCCTGTGACAGAGGTGGGTGTGTTACCTAGATACAGAATAGTCTATGTACTAGGTCTAGTCTGAGGTCACATGTGTTTTTGAGAGAGTAATCAGGGACTTAGCCTCTGCCTTAGTCACCAAAGCCATTCTCATTCACCACCCAGTTTTGGGAATTCTGCTTCTGGTTTCTCCCTCAGCCTGTCTCAGAGGTTACTAAGCCTGGTCCTTGAATTCATTCCTTCCCAAGTAGAATGTGACTTTTGAAGCTAGGCCCCTGCTTATGCACTCCTATCCTTGGCCAGCCAATATTACCTACCCCTAGATGTATTGACCTAATCTTGGTTGTGGCTTCAGGCTGAATCTTAGAGTTAACATTCTGAATACAGAAAAACTTGAAGTACAGCAGTGCAGGTTATATGTTGTCTAAGGAGTAAGCATGGCCCCCGACCCAGCCGATGCTCTAGGCTCACCCATCAAACCCTCTAATGGGGAGTTTTATCCCTCTGTAGTAGATTTTCCTCCTATGAAAATGCCTATAGCTTGTGAAGCCTGATGCCCAAAAGTCTCCTGGGAGAATCTACTCTTTAATATTCATATTACTGCCCCAATTCCATGGGGCATGAGGCTCAGTATATAACATGAAGCCATAGCATGAGATATATGCAAAGTGGGATCACGTACCAAATTTATGGGAGCAGAGAAGAGAGGAACTCATTAAGCTTTAGAAGCCAGGCAAGACTTTAGAGCAGAGCTAATGAAAATCATAGCTATTGTTTATTGAACACCTAGTACCTGCGGGTATTCTTTATGAATCATTTCCCCTCTACCAACAATCTTGCCATATAAATACTATTATTCATATCTCACAACAAAGAAGCTGAGGTTAATTTCTACTTACTAGAGAGTTTACCTCTAAGTCACATAAATTGTTTGTGAATTCAAAGCCCAGTCTCACTGAAGCCAAAGTCCACGATGGTCATTCTCACATGCTAGGATCCTTCCAATGGACGTTATCGTCAGCTCGGACTTGACAGATATGTGAGAGTTTGACAAGCAACAAGAGAGAGTCAGTTGCAAGCAGAGGAAAATGGGCAGGGTCTGAAATGCAGAACATATTTAAGGACCATAAAGAGTACAGTGTTCCCTTATCATGGGTTGAAGGGGCATCAATAGTTTGGTGTGATACTGAAGAGGAAACCTGATAAAACCCCTGTGGATCACAGCCAAGAGATAGGACTGGGTCCTGAAGATAGTGGAGAGATGCTAGAGCTTGTTAACCAAGGATTGACAGGATTTATGTAAGAATGAACTCTAGAACAGAGGTTCTCACGCTGTGGCTCATGTATCAGATGCATCGACACCATCTTGTCCTTGGTGAACATCCAAATTCTCATGCCTTATATAGACTTTCTGAATGAGAGACTTGGAGTAAAGGCATCAGGCTGCAAGTTAATGGGTCCCTGGAGTGATTGTGATGCATATGAGAAATGCTGGTTTCCAGTCTAACTAAGCAATGCATATGAGAAATGCTGGTTTCCAGTCTAACTAAGCTCCAGAACCCCTGGTACCCAGGACTGGTCAATTGGATAGATGGTTTGGGAAAGGATCAGAAGTCCTGAATGGAGATCATGGTAGCAATGGATTCAACAGGCATTCCAGACTTAGAATGAACTGTGCTTGGTTTTCGAATGAGTTTAGAGTAAGGAAGATGGGTGATGACTCCAGGTTTACTCCCACTTTCTGTTTTAGATGGCAAAGAGGACCATCATGGTATGCTCAAAGAGATGGTGTAGATACAATGACAAAAAGTAGATGGCATGAATACAGCAAGCCAGCAAGGTGGGTGAGGAAGGCCAGAAAGCCAGCAGAGCTGCCCCCCCCCGCCCCATTCTATCCAGAAACCCTCATCATGAAGTGGTGGTGGTGAGGTGGGAAGACTGTGTTTGCCACCCCTTACACCATTCTCTCCAAGCCACCCACCAGTCTTCATGAGCTAGGAGCTTTGTGGGCTTGGAGAAGTGGCTGCATTCATTACTTCTCTTAGCACCATGACAAAGTCCCCGACAGAATGCCCTGAAGGAAGATTTATTTTAGTTTGTTGTGGTGGTGAAAGGATTATGGACAGGCTCCATAGCAGCAGGAGAATGTAGAGGAGCCTCTCACATCCTGGCAGTTCGGGAAGCAGTGAGCTTGGACCAGGACCAGAGGCAGATATAAAACTTTCCAGGCCAGTCCCCTGTGGCCCAGTTTTGACTGACTGCTGTCATAGCTACTCACATATACCAGATTTTCCTTGCCCAGTGGGAGGGGCCTCAGCCATTAAACCTGCTACAGCAGCTCTCTGCCCTGTACAGGAGGCAGCTCCTGCCAATCCCTCACTTCCCTATAAATCCCAAATCTGCCCCATCCTCTGTCCTTGCCAGGGCTTCTGGTGTTCTGCTTGCTTTTTGCTCTGGCTTGGTCTCGCTGCCTCACGGGTTCCGGACAGAATCATGATATGCTCCAGGAGTCGGCCATACACTATTTTTCTTGCTATCCGTCCTGTGCTTGTCAGAAACACCTGATGTCCCTCCCACACATATATATATGCCAGCATGAAGTCAGACTTGAATTGGTGGCACCAGTGGCAGTGACACCTACAAAAGCAGTCATCCCCCGTCTCACAAGACTAGGGATTCTTTCTTGTCTTTCCAAGCCCTCACATCAGTCCTCAGCTTCATGCCATGCCTCTGCCTCCATCTACATATGCATTTGCCATCCAGGCAGGAGAAATAAATAAATAAATAAAAAAGGCTAGGTCCCTTGAGGAGGCTGCATGGGGTCAGGTCAATGAATTTAAGCTGCTAGGGAAAGCGCAATTGGCTTCTGCTTGGCAAGTTCCTACTCAAAGTCAGGAGACAGCCTGAGCAACCTGCTGTGTCCCAGACAGCAGTGGAATGTGGCTGCCAGCGAAGGCACAGATGGGAGAGCAAGGCCAAGGGGGTATGTGGTCAGCAGGAACAGTAGGCACGCGTGGACCTGGGGTCAGTCTTGCCAATATTAAAAGGGAATCAGAAGGGTAGGAGGAAATAAAGAAATGGGCCACTTTTAACCTCTTGGCCTTGGAAAACCCCTGCAGGAGCATCCCAAAAGAGAGGCCACATTCCTTGGCACTCACAGGAATGGACAGAGGAAGGATGTGAGATTCCAGAATCGAAAACCATATCTCAGTAAGAGCAGTGGAGCTTATTGAGCAATTATCTGTGCTGGGCCTTGTTTATCCCATCCTCCAACCCTCACAGCAACCCTGGGAAGGAGGGGAGCAGCAGCGTTACCATTCATGCTCACAGAGGCTAAGTGACTGACCCCAGGGACCTGACCGCCCTCTGGACTACTGCCAGGTAGAGCTAGGGGTAGAACACACGTGATGCTGTGGGCATCACAGTCTCTTCTCCTCTGCCTCTGAGAAGACTCCGCTTGGGTGGGGACAGTGGGTTCTGGGGTGTGTGGTGACTGCTGCTCCTCTGGGAGAGCCCAGACCCCTTGTCCCTCACAGGCTTTGCTGAATGCTCAGAGCTCACACAGTTGGCTCCTCGGGGCTTTGCACAGTCTGTTCGGTTGTTTAGACCAGATGCAGAATCTGGGCTGACTCCATCCGGCTGCACACCCAAAGCCAGTTAAAATTCCAGTTGTTCACTTTGCCTCTTCTTTCTTTAGAAGTCATGTAGATGCTGGGCAGAAACATACCATACCTGAATTCACCTTCCCCTACCCTGAAGTCAACAGGGGAGGGTGCGGCACATTTAGGGACAGCTCCACGGTCTTCATTAGTCTCACCATCTCTTACCTCAGAGCCATCAGTGTCACATGCCACATTTTGTATCTGTTTTACTTGGGCAAACCTGTTAATTTAAAAAAAAAAAGAAAAAAAGGCTGGGGGTGGGGGGTTGTTGGAGAATTGGCTTAGCAGTTAAGAGTGACTACTGACCCAGTAATGAAGACCAGAATTCTGATCTCAGCACCTGGAAAACGAGCTGGGTGCCCCATTAATACCTATCAGCTCATCTTCAAGTAGAGCAGAGAAGGGGGAGTGGGTAGGGGGTCATTGGGCTTGTTGTTGTCCCAAACTCAGAGAGAGACAGACTCGTTCCTCAAAGGAACCAGGGTGGAGTGTGATAGGAGAGACCACGCAAGACTCTTCTGGGTTCTGCCCATGTGCACTGGTGGGCACAAACAAATTTTTAAAATGTTGCTGATCTAGGTTTACAGAGAGGTGTACAAGCTATGAATCAGCTGGAGGAATTATGACAAGGAGACACACCTATGTGATCACTGTCACTATCAATACCTCAAAGGTCCCCTTTTCAGCTCCTCACCCTTTCAGCCTGCTTTTCACTCTCTCTCGAAGGCGGCTGCTATGTGAGGCTGGCCATGCCAGTACTCCCTCCTTGATGAGATGAGTAGCTCAGGAGCCTGTCTCCAAGATGAGGCTGCTCAGGAGTTTATTGAAAGAAAGGACTTGCCGGGCAGTGGTGGCACACGCCTTTAATCCTAGCACTTGGGAGGCAGAGCCAGGCGGATTTTTGAGTTCGAGGCCAGCCTGGTCTACAGAGTGAGTTCCAGGACAGCCAGGGCTACAC
>NW_022196906.1:36530817-36532725 GCF_008632895.1 Mastomys coucha | reverse complement strand
GAGAGAGAGAGAGAGAGAGAGAAAGGACTTTCCATCGACAGTCTTTGGAGGAACCCCAGGGAGGTCTCTGGATGCTTTCTGTGGTGCTCCCAGAAGTTGGATACTTTGTTTCACCTAACGAAAACAGTCCTAGTAACAAGCCTGTGAATCACATCACTCTTAATTACAGGCCTGACAAGTAGGAAGGAGGTAAACTATGGTACCGCAAGCTGCTGTCCAGTCAGGCCCCCAGAGCACCAGAGGTGCCTGCAGGAGCTTGCCTGGGAATACTTTACTCAAGACCTGAGCAGGCCTCCATCCCGTAACAGGGTGGCAGGAGAAGGCGCACACAGTTAGTTTAGGAGAGGCTCCACTCACAGTTAAGGATACAGTCCTGAGCACTGATGGGGCAGGTGAACCTTGCCCCATGTCAGCCTCTCCCACTCTGCCCCCAACAACCTTCACCACTGCCCCCTAGGCCCTAACAAGCAGGGCTGGGACACTAGCAAAAGGGGGATGCCCACAGGTGGGGATTTCGTATCTCTAAGCACATAGAAAGGTTAGAGATTAACATCTCCATGTGGACTGGAAGATATCAGTAATGGGCACTTAGATGTGTTGGGCTGGGGATGTAGCTCAGATGCAAGAGTGCTTGCCTAGCATGCAGGAGCCTCTGAGTCCTTTCTCAAACAAGACATAAACTGAGTGCGGCACCACACACTCTAATCCTGTTACTTGAGAGGTGGAGGCAAGAAGGTTAGAATTTAAAGTCATCTTTAGCTACATAGTGACTTTGAGGCTAGGTTTGGTTACATAAGACCCTGCTTTGAAAGGGAGGGGGAGGGAGAGAGGAAAAGAGGGAGAGAGAGAGGGAGAAGAAAAAGTAAGAAGAGACCAGTGTATTATCCTGAAACCTCAAAGAGGCGTCTACTTTCATTCCCTGAGCTGTGTGAATTGGGGCCAGTTATGGGGATAGCAGTCATGGTGGCAATGTGAGGAAGTTACTGTCACTGAGACCCAAACTCTGGATACTGTTTCCTTTCCACACCACTATGACATAAACATTGTGTGGTGTGTATAATACATATCGATTTCCCAATCATGAGATTTCTTTGCACTCTTCAGAATCTACATCGAATTTTCTAAAGCAATCAGGTTAATAAATGAAATTAAAGTTAACGCTTTAAGCTATGAACAAAGTCACAGCAGCGCTCTCTCCTGTGGCATGTCCTACTCCAGGCACTGTCCTGGCTGCTTTCTATGCACTCCATGATTTAAACTTCACAATATATTTATGGAATACATATTATCACTGCTTCTGTTTTCCACATGGGTAAACTGAGGCACAGAGGTGCCAAATAACTGGCATCTATTACATGGCCAGTATCTAGAGCATCCATGAAAGCAGGAGGACCCGAGTTCAACCCCCTAGAATTCACATAAAGTCGCCATGGTAGGGTATATCTGTGGTACCAGTATCCCTGTGATGAGATGGGAAGCAGAGACAGGAAAATTCTGGAAGCTTGAAGGCTAGGTAGCCCGGCACACAGAGCAGCGAACAGTGAAGAGACCGTGCTAGTCAACTTTCTGTTGCTTTGATAAACACCATAACCAAAAAGGACCACTTCCCTTGAGGAGGGAAGTGTTTATTTCCACTTACCACTTCCAGGTTACAACCCAGCATGGAGGGAAGTTTGAGCAGGAACCTAGTGGCAGGAACTGAAGCAGAGACTATGAAGGAATCCTTACTGGCTCACTTCATGGCTTGTGTTCAGCTAACTTTGATAAACAGCCCAGACCTACTTGCTGGGGAGTGACACCGCCCACAGTGGGCTGGGTCCTCCTACATCATTAACAATCAAGAAAATGCCCTCACAGACCTGCCATAGGCCAATCTGATGCAGGTAAATTCTTTTTTTTTTTTTTTTT
>NW_022196906.1:36528830-36529023 GCF_008632895.1 Mastomys coucha | reverse complement strand
AAGAGATGCCCATGAACATACAAGAAGCCTACAGAACTCCAAATAGACTGGACCAGAAAAATTCCTCCTGTCAATAATCAAAACACCAAATGCTCCAAACAAAGAATTTTAAAAGCAGTAAGGAAAAAAAAAGGCAAGTAACATATAAAGGCAGGCCTATCATAATTATGGCAGATTTCTCACCAGAGACTAT
>NW_022196906.1:36477279-36527812 GCF_008632895.1 Mastomys coucha | reverse complement strand
AGGGAGGGAGGGAAAGAGAGAGGGAGGGAGGGAGGGAGGGAGGAGAGAAACAGAATGAGAGAGAGGGAGACAGAGGGACACAGAAAGAGAGGGAGAGAGTGTTCAGAGGAAAGAGTGGTCTAGTTTGAGGAGGGGTGCGGCACTGTGTGTTGGCAGAGCTTTGGTTCAGCCACATGTCTGTCTGAGCACAAACGGCAGGAAGGAGTGCAGTGAATAGAAACCTGTCAGGAGGCATCAAAAGTTAACACTGTCTTTTCGGCCCTCTCACCCATCTCAGATCCTGTGCCCTATGGCTTCACCCTCAAACAATGAGGGCTTCTCCCCACAGCCCGCAATCTTTCTTCCGATCTGTCCTCACAGGCCAGTCACCAAGCCCTGTGCCCAGCCAAGTAAATATTTCATGGGGATTTTAATTTAACTCTAAGGGAATCCATCCAACCCTGAGAATAGACTGTCACCTCGAGAAATAGCACCAGGGATGACTTGGACCTAGGGATGACATTGCCACTCCCCAGACGAATGCTAATGGGTCTCTGGCATCTGCCTCCCCCAGCAGCACTGTGACAGGCTAGGCACAGCGAGCAGGCTTGCAAAGAGTGGCTGGAGCTTTCTCCGAATGGAAGCTTATGGGGAACAGGCTTAGGAAGGAGGCTGGGGAGGTGGGAATACCTGTACAGATGACCAAACTGGACATAAATTGTGTGTGTGTGTGTGTGTGTGTGTGTGTGTGTGTGTGCCTATACAGGTGACCAAAACTAGACACAATTATATTCCCTTATCCTTTACCTCATATACTGGTTCTGAAAGAAAGGAACAGCTAAGGGATAAGCTCCCTGTCTACCCACTGGGCAGGGACACCAAACATTTGCAGATGCCATGTGACTGCTAGGTATGTAGGATAACCACCCCTGGTGGGTGGGGTGGGCATCCATCCTGATGATGCAAGCAGGAGGCTGTGTTATTATGGCGCCTAAGTGATGACTTCCCAGGCACACAAGAGCCAGCAGTGGCCATGAGTCCCTGGCTCCTTCAGAGTCCTTGCCTCCCTGCTCTGAGACTCCGTTCCCTGGGCATCTGCTTAGCTAGGGATGGCAGGAGAAAGGCCTGTAGCAGGTGAATAGATTGAAAGACAGAAGGGCAGATTCTCATCTGCAATGGGTGGAGATGCTTTGCTAATTAACCTGGCTGAGCAGCAGAGGACTTGGCATGGAGAACTTGGGCATGGGGAGTGGGGGCAGCTCAAACACAGAGCAGGCCCTGTGGTAGCCTCCTGGCTTAGCCCAGACCTGCCTACTCTGTCCCTTCTAGGAGTGTAATTAGCACCCTGCTGACAATTGCTCTGGCCAATGAGGACCTGGGATCCCTGCTAATGCTGTCTTGGCTGTTAGGGGTTCACAATTAGGGAGTGGGGTGTGTACCCTCTAGTGGGGAAACTAGGGTTTCAAGTCCCTTGTCCTGAGGAACCAGGACTGTGTCTGGCCAGAATTGTGCATTCAGGCCTCCTGAAAAAAAAAAAAAAAAGTCCCTCCCACACCAACCATTTGCAAGAAATCAGCCTGGTTCAATTGTCAGTAAGAAAGAGCTTGCACACAGATTGTGTTTAGGGGGTGACCACCTGCCCCTGAACTGTACTAGTTGTCCTTAGGGGCTGATTGTGTGCCCACTTGTTGGAACACTGCAAAACAGTATGAAAACAGAGTCTCCAATCTTATGGAGTTGAACATGTGGGTCTGAAGTTAGTTTTCTTTATCTGTGTGAGCTTGAGCAAATGACTAACCTCTCTGGGCTTTAGCTTCTTTGTCTGTAAAAACAGTGCTAAGGGTACTGCCATGTACGTTCCATTTTAAAGAGGAACTGCCTGCTTCTAGAAACTGTAATCAGGGAGAAGTAAGACCTAGGAGTGGCAACCCGAGGGAAGACTAATGGTCAGAGACCCCGTCTGCAGAGTTACTGTGACCTGGCCTGCACTCTGCAGGGGCATCCCACTTCCTAGAAGGTCATGAATGGAGGAACTGTCATTGTCCCCACTTCACCAAGGAAGAAATGGAGACACAGAGAAGTTAAGGTCCCATCACGTCAGTGGCAGAGCTGAAATGGGCCCAGACACTGCTCTGGCAGAGGCACACTATAGCTCTGCTTTCTCTCCTTCAGTAATGGAGAGATGGGAGGGTTAGCTCATGAAAAGATGGACAGGAATGGTGTGTGACAGGGAAGACTTCAAATGGTCCTGAGGACAGGTGGGGTTGATGGCTGGACATTCACATGCTGATTACGTAACTGGATGAGGACACCAGTGTGCTCAGGGGAATGATGAGTGTGACACTGGCTGCACAGGCAGGATGGACGATGTGGGTGAGAGGCTCAGGAAACTTGCTTTTTCTGTCTTTTTTTTTTTTTTTGCAGGGTTGGGGGGAGTGTACAGGGTCTCAATATAATCCTGGCAGTCCTGGAACTCACTTTGTAGGCCAGGCTGGCCTTGGACATGAAGAGATCCACCTGCCTCTGCCTCTTAAGTGCTGGGATTAAAACTATGCATCTAGCGTACCACCCAGCTCACAGGAAACTTATCAAGAGAAAGCACAAAACCAGGAGACTTGAAGGTTCATTTATGTGATTCCAGATCTAGGAGTCTGAGGCAGGAGGATTGATTGTAAGTTTAAGGGGAGCCTGTGGTACATAGTGAGATTGTTCTATTAAAAACAACAACAACAACAACAACAACAAACAAAAAACCCAAAAGCTACATTGTCATGGTACGAAGGTGAATTTTTCTAGAAAAAAGCAATATTAATGATCATTTCTTAAAGTTATAATATATGCTAAGCACTGTACAGGATGTGCAATCTCGCTTAGCCTTAAGGGATCCCAAGTTGGCCATTGTTATTGCTAAGCACTGTGCTTCATCCACAGGATGTGCAATCTTGGGTAGCCATAAAGGATCCCGAGTCAGCCATTGTTATCTCATGATAAAGTTGAAAAGTGGGCATGAGGAAGCCATGAGGGCTTTCTAAAGTCACAAGGCCAACCTGCTCTAAAACAAGTTCCAGGACAGCCAGGATTATATTGAGAGACACTGCACACTCCTCCTACCAACCCTGCAAAACAAAACAAAACAAAACAAAAAAAATGACCCCTCCCAAAAAAAAGAACAGAAAAAGCAAGTTTCCTGGGACTCCCACCCACATCCTCCATCCTGCCTGAGCAGCCAGTGTCCACTCATCGGTCCCCTGAGCACAAGCTGTACTCATCCAGTTACAGAATCAACATGTGGATATTGAGTCATCAACCCCATCCATCCTCAGGACAGTGATGAACTTGAACCCAGTTTAATGTGATGACACAGGCTTGTGATAGCAGAAGAGAGGAATGGCCTCAAAGTCCCTCCCCTTCTGGATGTCATAAAGAATGTCAGCCCTTTTCTACCACCTTACCTGGCCTTGATTGAAATGGTCTGTGCTCTTCAGGGGCAATTTTCCCCGGGAATGAGGGCTTTTGTGATGCTCAGCACCATCTTGTCCTGAGCAGCACTTCCTCCCAGAGCCTTCCAGAGGTAAAGAGACATAATTACAGAGTTAAGTAAAGGACCACCAAGAAAGAGAAAGAATCCATGTGAGCAGCAGGTATAGGCTGGACTCAAAGAGGCATAGGGAGTTGAGGTGCAGGGACACATGACTTCTGGGGCAGAAGCTGGTCAGAGACAGCTCTGTGGAGTTGAGAGAATATGTAAAGTGCTGGGGCGGGGCTGGGGCGGGGCTTGGGTGGGGTATACCATCCACTCTTCCAGAGAGGTTCAGAGAAGGATATGGAGAATGCCTGCTTTCCAACTGGCATCTGTTTCCCCAGAGATTCCCAAAGAATGGGATGATGTGAGGCCTTCGAGGATCCCCACATGGATCCCACAGACAAGCACAAGGTCACCATGGAAAGATCTGAGGGGCTGAGTAGCCAGAGGCCTACCAGAAAGCCTGCCACTCACTATGAGTTCAGATGTGTTTCCAAGGCCTTTTGAGCTGAACTCTAGCATCATATTCAGCAGCAGCCCCATCACCACCATCACTCAACAACAGATGTGGACTAGACCCATGCTCACAATCCACCACCCCCTCACTGACCTTCCCCCTACTGCAGAAAGTGGGTTCTGATTACCCCCACTTGACAGATGAGCACACTGAGGCCAAAAGAAGGGAAATGACTTGACCAACCAAGGTCACACAGCAAGAGTCCAGACAGGCCTACCCCACACAGAAGGCTCAGCCACTACTCACTGATATGATACAGCAGCATCCTACAGTTTTTACAGCCTCTAGGGTCTTCCATGCAATCATCTCTCTTGATTTGTATATTGTCTCCATAGGCAGACATTAAACCACAAAGCTTGTCTAAAGAACATGACTGAGTCACCACAAGTAAGGGGTAGACTACTGGCTGCCCCCTTATCCATGCCTCAGGTCGGGGAAAACCGTAGGTCGGGGGGAGGTGAGCCAGGGTACTAGGAGACCCGATGTATGCTGCCAAGAGAGAGGATTTTACACAAAGTGGGGCAGTGGCCGTCTTAAAATGGCAGCCAAGGTAACCAACTGAACCAGCTTTGTCCACTTGGGGTGGCCAGGCTCTATGGCTGCCAATGGATGTCCTCATCATCAGGGAAGTCCCGGTGGGGGGAAACTGGGCTCAAGCAACGTGAGCAGACAGGATCTCTACTGTGAGCATGCTCTTGCTCCCAGCCCAGACCCAGATCCCCAAAGAGGGCTTTTGGGCTTTGATATCAAACAGGGGTCTGCTTTATGACCCCCCATTAACCTCCAAAGAGATAAAGGGTGATGGTTTTGGAAATCACCTCTAGGCCAGCCCCTGCCTCGCCCAGCCTTGCAAATTCCACCAACATCCAGGAGATAAAAGGGGTATCCCACAGAGGCAGCATACAAAGGCCTTCAAAGGACACTTTCAATCAAAACTAAGCAAAGGATTGAGGCCTGGTGCTCATGGGGATACGTTTAAACACCTTTGTGTGTGTGTGTGTGTGTGTGTGTGTGTGTGTGTGTGTGTGTGTGTGTATGTGTGTGTGTTTTACCCCCACCACACAGTGGATGTGTGTTTTCTTTTCCTGTCTCTGATCTAGCCCGACTCTTGGCCTGGTCTGTTTTCCCAACCCTAGGATGCCAGGGTCAGGCCTGAGCCCCATAGTTTTCTTCCCACCCTTTTCGGATCCAGGTTCCTGCAGTTGCTGCCTAGCCTTGGATCCAGACAGTGCTCTGGGCATCTTGTCCTCATCCACACCACACCATTCCATCCTGCCATCACCTCCTGGAGCAGAGTGGGGACCAGTTAAAGGACGTCACGTGACCTCGAGCAGGGCAGAAAACCTAGGACTGATGTCAGGGAAAGCCAGGGAGCTCCCTGGCTGGACCCTTTCCCTCCACAGTTAAGGAGCCCATTCCTGTGGAAGAAAAGCTTGCCAGGATCGCAATGAGGTTGGGGACCAGCTGTGACAAGTTCCAGATCCCCTCATCTCTCATCCACGGCTCCCTCCCATGGGGAGCAAAACCTTTCACCCCACCACAAGGCCCCAGACAGGCTGCCATGTGCCTACGTTCCCTGCCACCCCCCACACCCCCCGGCCTCCAACCTTAGACTCTGTAACAGTCATGTAGTCCCAACCCCCTTGCTTGTTAGTGTGTCTTCATGGCACATTATCTCCTCATCTAAAGGCTGCTTTATAGCATAATGTCTTTTTAACTAAGGTAAAAGAAAATGAACACACATCTTTTGGAATAATCTGATCCCACGTGATCGTGGCTGGCACCCCGGGGTGCGCTGAAGCCAAGGTAGATAATTACTCTTCTATACTGAGTCAATTAAATATAAAAAACAGCCGCCACCAAACCTCTTGCCTGTTTCTTGTAGCTTGCTGCTGCTGCTGCTTCCCTGCCCCCCAACTTACTCCAACCTGAGGAGAAAGAAAAGAGAGATGGGGTGAGAGGCGCCAAATCAGCTTTGCCAGCCGCAAGGCGGTTTTCTATGTGTGGTCCAATTTGGGGAAGAAATGGCCTGCATGTGCTGGGAGCGTGCTGTCCCCACCTACACAGGTGGAGAGGAGAAGGATGTAGCCCATTTCCAGTGCTCCGTCCATATGGACATATGGATTGTTCTGGCATTCATAATGTCTTTGTTGGCCAACATGGATAAACTTGCAAAATGATTTCCAAATTGTTACCCAAAGTTTGCTCCTTTTACAGAAAAGCTGAGTGTGGGAAACGGAAATCCGGGGTCATCATGATTTACTTTGGTTAATTGATTTGGAGTTCTGAGAAAAGCAATCATCAGAGAAAAGGAACAGATGCTGTGCTTACCCCTTGCCTGTTTTGTCAACTTAATCCTTTTAAAATTGTAATTAGTGTGTGTGTGTGTGTGTGTGTGTGTGTGTGTGTGTGTGTGTGTGTGTGATGAGTATGTATGTAGTGGCATGTGACAGTGTATGCACAAAAGAGGATAGTGGTGTCCTATTGTATCATTCTCCCCTTACTGCCTTGAGAAAGTGTCTCTCGCTGAACTGGAAGCTTATGTTTTGCCTCAGTGAGCTCCTGTGATCCATCTGTCTCCACCCCCATCAGTGCTAGGGTTACAAGCATGCCTTGCTTTTGATGTAGGTGCTATGGATTTAAATCTAAGTTCTCACACTCACACAGCAAGTCCAAGCGCTCTTACCCAGTGAGCCATTTGCCCAGTCCCAATCCTCAACTCCTGTGTGTGTGTGTGTCCATGTGTGGACGTGAGGTAGAGGTTAACTTCAAGTCATTCCTCAAGAACTGTTATTCACCTTGATGTTTTGAGGCAGGGTCCCTAACTAGTTTGGAGCTCACCAATTAAGCTAAGTTGGCCAGCCAGTAAGCACCAGGGACAAACGTGGGCAGAGCTGCAGGTGCACTGAGATTACATGTGTGCATTGCTAGTAACAAAGTTTTAAGCATGGGTACCGGGGGATTCAACTCAGATCAGCATGCATGCACAGCAAGCACTGTTGGTCATGCCCTCTCCCCCTTGTTGTCTCAATGTTTACTTCAGTTGCTTTATTCTAATTATTTCAACTCTTGCTCCTACCCCCCCTCAGGTCTCAGGCAGGGCTATGCCCCTATTCTATAGCACACCCGCACCCATGGGTGTAGCATTGCCCCTGTAGGCCTGCCTCTGAGGCTGCCTTTGTTGTTCTGCATTCAGCTCACCAGCTGAACTCAATTCAGTGTCACAGAGAGGCTGAGGTTCTGAAAGGCCCAGGCAAGCCTCTGAAGAGTACCTCCAGACGGAGATGCTGACAATCTACTAATCAAACCCCACTCTGTCACCCAAGGGCTGATTCACTTGGTAGCAGTTATCAACACTTTCAGAAATATGGAACAAGCCACTCACTTTTCCCCTTCTTCATTAAAGCCCTCGTTCATCTGCACTCCATTTTCTTTGAAGGATGGCTCTACTTGATTAGGGTCTAAGTTTGCTAACCTGTGCTGGGGCATGAATTGAGGATGGGAAACTGGCATGAAGATGTTGAAAGTGAAACTTGATAGATTTACGCTTCTTGAGCCTGAGTCACATCAGCGTCTGATTTAGGTACTATTCATCGCTGTTACCAAGAGCCTAACAACAACGTAAAGGAAACAGGTTTGTTTTGATTCACAGTTCAAAGAACAAGTCCATCACAGCATGGTAGGCGGGGTAGCAGATGCTTCTGACCATGGCATACACCAGAAGCTGAAAGAGAGACAGAGACAGAGATACACAGAGAGACAGAGACAGAGAGAGACAGAGAGACAAAGACACAGAAAGAGAGAGAGACAGAGTGAGACACACAGAGAAAGAGACAGACAGACAAAGAGAAACAGAATGAGACAGAGATAATATGTCCCTGAATACGAAACTATAATCCACAAGCTCCACCATTTGGGCCCTGTCTTGTAGCTAGGCCCCAAAGGTTCCAAAAGTTTCTGCAACCTCCCTAAACTATAGAGACCAGATGTTCAAACACAGGAACCCATGTGGGGAGGGAGGAATATTCACATCCAAGGCAAAACAGTGTCCTACTTTCTTTGCAACGGTTTGGCTGCCATCAAATGCATGTACACATACATGCATGCTCCGGGTACCCAAACCCACTCAGGACTAATGACCATGTGGACACTTCACTTTTCTCCCTGTTTTTTGATGAAATATATGAAATACGTTGCCTGGGTGATAAATGTGGTTCTTAACTCTTTGCTCTTAAATATTAAAATATAGGTTAGAATCAATTGCTATGAATATAGTACCCTGTGTGTAGCCACAGAGAATCTGACCCTGGGCTCTGGGAAGAGATTCAGGAGTTCATATTTTAGTTGGTCCAATGGGTGGGGTGGATAGATATTGATGACCCCAGAGGCTGCATTTTGAGTATTTTGTTAGAGAATTATTGTGAAGAACAGAGTACTCTCTTCACTGTACCTCGTGGATGAGGCTATGTAGTCCTAGGCAAGCCATTGACAAAGCTTGATCAGTTCTTTACTTAGACAGAGTACACACTAGAACCGAGTCCTGGCTCTGGGTTTTCCTACAGCCTAAGGTATTGGCTTGGTAGACAATAGGAAAGGGCTTCTTTTCATCAGGATGGATTTACATTGGATCCAATGAAGAATTTCTAACAGAGAAGAATATTGAGGGACTTTGCCCAGAAGGTCTCTTTTCCTGGAACGTTTGGAAATTGTATCTGAACAGTCTGATTGTGTTCTCTCGTGCTTGTAAATTACCTATGAATTCAGGGGGGTCTACTAGTAAGAAAACATGGATCACAGCTTCCACATGGGTCCTTCTGAAAGCAATGGTTTAGATCCTGACGGAGCTGAGAAGCCTGGCCAGAGTGACACTTTCTCCGCAGAGACAGCCTCTGGTCCTACCTCCTCTGATAGTTTCTCTCTGTGTCCTTTCAGAAAGCAGACCTGGCTGTGGCGGGCCTCACCATCACAGCCGAACGTGAGAAAGTGATTGACTTCTCCAAGCCATTCATGACGCTGGGAATTAGTATTCTTTACAGAGTTCATATGGTAAGAGACTTATTTTACAAGCATTTATGCCATTAAAGTTATTTGCATGCAAACACCGAGTTATATGGTAATAATGGATGACTCACAGAAATATTTAGATTTCGAGACTTAAATGCAAATGCATAGGGCTATTTTTTTCCTTCATCAGCTGCAGGAACTTACAAACAGAGGAGATGGAAGAGTCGCACTTGGGAGCTTTCCAGACAAGATGGCTTCTATTTCTAAATAGGGATGGCCAAGAGTGCCACTTGGTACATAGTGTGTCAGTGACTGGCCTCAGTTATGCTTTCTCAGGAAGTAGAGACTAAAGCTTAGTTAGATAAGTGCTAGTATGCTTAGGGCTCCTCTGCCTCCAGGGTCCACTGTATTCACTCTGGACATTGTAAGAGTGTGGGACAATGGGTGTTGCCCTCTCTTGCTAATTGGTGCTGGCGGATAAAAAGCGGGGTCTATACCTGCTAAAACTGGCCATTTACATTCCTTGTTTGTTTGCTTTTACTTTTTTAAAGGATTTTTTTCTGGCTATGAAAAGCATCAAAATGAATACATAGGAACACAACAGTAGTCATCCCAAGAGGGACATGATATCTGAATGGAAAGATCAGGAAAGAGTCACTCTGGCTGTGGGCCATCAATCAAACGGATCATCACTGTGGGCAGCCAGTAATGGGCACGTCCTTGCTTCCATTATTAGACCAGAAGATTCTTCCTCATCTCCTTCACCTAAACTACCTCTAGGTGCACAGCTGTCATATGGATTTCCCTGTATTCTAGTCACTTTCAGTGGTCATAATTTAACTGTCACACATTCTCCAGGATGTAACCTGACACCATGATTCACCCTGACAATGGATCTCCTTTATTGAATACCTCTGTGTCCCAGTCACTGTGAGGTAGATTCTAGTGTGGGAGTGAACTGTGTCCCTTTAAAATACCTGCTGAAATCCATCCTAACCCCAGTACCTAAACACGTGCCTTATTTGGAAGGAGAGTCCTTCCCTTATTATAAAGAGTTAAGATAAAGTCTAGCAGGAGAGACATCTAGAGGCTACCCATAAGCCCTCCAACCTGGCTCTTGGGAGAGGATACTCCAAGTGTCTTTGCAGCTTCAGCCTGGCTCCTAGCGATACTACTTTGGAGGAGAAACAACAAGTTGCCAGTGGCCATATCCCTCTTACGTGTAAATCTGAATCCTCCTGAGAATCAAAGAGGGCATTTGTAGCTATTCTGTGGAGGTTTCTAAAGGACAGAAATCACTGCTGCAGAGCATGTCCAGCAGGCTTGACTTATCTGAGATATGCTGTTCTCTGCTAGGCTACCTTGCTAGGAAAGATGGCCAGAAGAAAAAGAGATGGGAGTTGATTGTTAAGCTTCACAGACAGAGAGGGCAGTGAGGACTCCATTAAAACCATATAGCTAATGGCTCTGTGCCTTGTGGAGAAAAGAGGCTGTGATCCTCTGAAACCATATCCTCCCTTGTCCTATTGTGATGAAAGCCCCCACTTACTTAGAACATCTATATCCCAGACACGTGTGGGTACCTGTGATGTGGACTCTAGTTTGGTGTTGAATTGTGTCCTTTTCAAAGTACATGTTGAAGTCCCAATTCCAATGATCCATACACATGACCTCATTGGGAAGCAGAGTTCTTGCCAGTGTATTAAAGAGGTAAGTTAAAGTCATGCTGGATTTAGACCAAATAACTAGCCAGCATCTTGCAAAAAGAGGAGAATTTGGCTGGATGAGGTAGGACATATTTTAATCCTAGCAGTACAGAGTCAGAGACCAGTCCTCTCTACCTAGCAAATTCCAGGCCAGTCAAACTGACATAGTAAGTGTTGTGTTTTTAAAAGCCAAGGATATGTTTTATAGAGCACCTCGGTATGGTGTGGTGGGAGAGGGTACTTCAGCTGGCCCGTGCTAAAGCATCCATCTCCCCTGAGATACCAGCTATAAGAAGGGTCTAGTATAGAATAGAATTTATTTAGGAACATGGGAAGAGGAGTTGAGAAGGGAGTAGAGGTAGAGAAAGAGAGGGGACAGAGAAGGACAGAGACAGAGACAGAAGAAGCCAACCAGGAACATGTGGAGAGAGAAGGGGAGGGGGGAGGGGAGAAAGGGAGAAAGGTATCAGGGAGAGTGAAGGGGGTCAGAGAGTCTGAGAGAGTAAGAAAGGGGGAGAGGCCAAACAGTCCCTTTTATAGCAAGCCAGGCTTACCTGACTGTTGCTAGGTAACTGTTGGGCGGAGCGTAGAAGGAGTGCCAACAGTAAGACTTTGCTTTAAAATAATTTTTTTTGAGGGGTGGAGGATTTGGACACAGATACACAGGGGAGAAGGCTGTGTGGAATCAAACACAGAAACTGCAGGGAGGCATCTCCATGCCAACAAGCATCAGTGATCACCAGCAACCACACAGGTTAGGAGAGATGAGAACCCTCTCCTAGGGGCTTCAGAGAAAGCCAGGCTCTGCTGTCACATCAGTGGGCTTCTATCCTCAATAACTGGGAGATGACACATTTCTGTCATTGTAAGCCTCTCTGTTGTGGACTGTCTTGGCCATCCCAGGAAACTAACACAGTTGGGCTGTGCTTATTTTAGAAATGAGGACACCGGGTATGATCTGTTTGAAAAGTAGGTCAAGGGTACATGCTAGGAATTCATACATGCTAATCACATGTTAATAAGGGCACATGCTAGGAATTCATACACGCTCATCACATGTTAGTAAGCCAAAGAACAGGATGTGAGTTCAGCCTTGCTCACTTTAGGTAGCCAGCCAAACACCCACACCTGTGTGGTCTTTGGTAACTTCCTGCAGGGTACACTCAGATCTTCCCATTGAGTCCTCTGGAGTGGATGGGTACTAAAACCCCATCTCACAGAGCAGGAAACCAAGCTCCCACTTGGAGCTATCTTAAGGAAAGGCTTGGACTCAGTCTTCTCACTCCACAATGGGGATCTTGACTTCCAGTAAGCCCCACATCTCTAGCTTCCTCTCTCCTTTCTCTCTTGAGCTCCAAGAGGGTTTCCAAAAGAAATGGAAACATACATCCTTTCTCCTTACTACCCTGCTCTGGCCAGCTATAGAAACCCAGTCAGGCTGTGGCCTTGATTTCTTGATCAATACTGAGGGAGCTAGAACACGGTGGTGACCTGTTGACCTATGGGCAGCAATGGAGCTGGAGGCACACAATCCCAGATGTCTCTACCCTCTGGTACACACAGCTGGGATGCTCGGCACAGGACACCACAGAATCAAATAACAGCTTTGGCCAGTACTACACCTTAGTCATCAATCCTGTGGATGTCCTAAATGAGATTATCAATCAAATACTTTCTATCACCTATGTCACAAATCTGCAGCTATGTTAGTCCCTTGCAATACTTCTTGGGAAATTAAGTCTTGTATGTCAACTTGCAAGATTAGATCTTCTCCAGATGTGTGATCCACCACTAGTCCATGTGTTTTTTTGTTTTTTTAGAAAAGTCTTTTAGAGTCATGATGACATCTGTAACTATTGTCTAGACCTCTTTACCATAATGATGCCCCCTCCAATGTTTGCCTTTGAATCTATTCTGCCTCTCCCCATGTATCTATATCCAAATTCCCCATTTTAAAAGGATTCTCATTATTGTGACAGGAATCATCATAATCCAGTATGATTTTATCTTAACTCTCCATAACTTTGGCAAGGGCTCTATTTTCAAATGAGGTTGCATAGTCACAAATACAAGTCACGGGAGTTAGGGTTTCGACACTATTTTGAGAGGGACATAAGCCAAACCCAAGAATGTAAAGTGACTTCTTTCAATTAGTTTAATGCTATAAGAACAAAAAGAGGTTTTCTAAAGAAGGAATTCTTCCCCAGACCAAAACAGAGATATGCCTCAGATTCTAGCCTGTTGATCTTTTGGACTTATAAACTCCTACAGTCATATGAGCTAATCCTTTAAAATCAATCTAAATATTATAGATAGGCAGATGAATGTGGGTAGATAGGTACATAGATAGATAGATAGATAGATAGAGATAGATAGAAAATAGATGATAATAGATAGATGATAGATAATAGATAAATAGATACATTCATACACACATGTACAATAGGTAGATGGATAGGTTGTTTAGTCAAAGTTCTACTGCTATGAAGAGACACAATGACTATGGCAACTTTTATAAAGGGAAATATTTAATTGGGACTGGCTTACTCTTTAGTCCATTATCATCATGGTAGGAAACATGGTGATATACAGGCAGACATGGTGCTGGAGAGATAACTGAGAGTCCTACAGCCAGATTGGCAGAAGAATGAACAGAGCAAGACAATGGGCCTAGTTTGAGCTTCTGAAACCCCAAGGGCCACCTTCAGTGACACAGTTTCTCCAACAAAGTCACGCCTCCTAATCTCTGTTAAGTAATGCTACTCCCTAATGCCCAAACATTGAATAGATGAGTCTATGGGGGCCATTTCTATTCAAACCACGACATAAATGTACAGAAAATTGATATTTAGATGATAGGTAAGTAGATAGATAGACAGATGGAAGACTTACAGATGATATGATATGATGTGATATGGTATAGCTATAGAAATATATAAACATGTATATACCTATATTCCCCCATCATTTCTGTTCCTCTGGAGAACCCTAACTGACCAGTCCAGTCTATCAGACTGGTCCAGAATTGCCCCTTTCCAGCCCTACCTTGCAGGCTGTAGTATTCTACACAGCTGCTCAGAACTAATTTATAATGAGGCCAGACTGAGTGAAAAACGAGTTCTGGCACAAACAAGTTACACTGAGCAGACCTGACAGTTTATGCATTTATTCAACAAATATTTACTGAGTACATTCTGCGTGTGAGGCACTATGCTTAGAAAGTCCCAGAAACTCAATTGGTAAGAGAACATTCCTAAATTGGCTGAAGCTGAGGAGAGCTAGTAAGCATGTACACAGCTGTACCAGGATGCTAGCTAGCATCTGCCAGGCAGAGTCTGCCACCAGAGCCCCATAGAAGCCCACACAGAGATGCTGCCTTCAAAATAATAGGGCCAATGTGATGAAATTAAGGTTAAATAATGGGTGTTTACCGGTTTGTGAATTTTCTCTGATTGATGGTTATCTTTGAGTAAAAATAGACTAATTTGTTCTCATTTATAATCTATAAGGATCTAGAATCTCTTTTTTCCCCATGTCTATAAGGTCACCTGACTAATGAGTAATTGTTACCAAAGGTGAGCATCTGCCTGCAGCCAAATCTGTATGCAAACATCAGAGCACTTCACTCGGTATAAATGCCTAGTCAAGAATTGTTTTTATTCATTTATTCATTTTTAACACAAAACCATGAAATTTGTGTGTATTCATGAGGTGCCTTGTATTACATGTTTACATTGCATAGTGTAATATCAGTTAAGCACAATTGCAAAAGCCTTTGGAGAGTTGTCAAAATGGCTCAGTTGGTGCAGTGCTTGGTGTATAGGTCTAAGGACCTGAGTTTGGATCCCCTCAGACCCATGAAATGCCTAGTGTAATGGTATCATCTATGGTGGCTTGAATAACAATGCTCCCTAAAGCCCCTATATTTAAATACTTAGTCACCAGGGAGTAGGACAGCTTGAGAAAAATTAGGTGTCATGGCTTTGTTAAAAGAATGTCACTGGGAGTAGGCTTAGAGATTTAAAAAGCCCATGCCAGGCTCAGCATCTCTTTCTCTGCCTGCTGCCTGTGGATCAGTGTAAAGCTCTCAGCTACTGCTCCAACACTATGCCTGTCTGCTTCCCACCATGATGATAATGGACTAACCCCATGAAGCTGTAGGCAATATCCCAATTAAATTCTTTCTTTTCTAAGAGTTGTCATGGTCATGTTGTCTCTTCACAGCAATAGAACACTGACTAAGACAGCATGTGCATCCCAGTGCTGTGGAGGTGGAAACAGGTAGACTAGAGGGTCTCATGGGCTAACCAGTCTGGTGAAACAAAGAGTTCCAGGTCCAATGAGACTGTCCCCAAAACAAGCTGGAGTGTGAGAAAAGAAGACATGCAATAGCAGTATCTGGCCTCTGCATGTGCATGCATGGACACACATATAGCACACACATACTACACACTCACACTATACAACACCCACCTCACACATTCACAGTACAGATACATCACGTGTACACACTACAAGTACATACACACATTCACACACGTGTACATGAATCCTCCAGAAGGTGGCTAGCATGTTTCTGAAACTTAAAGATGATCAGAAACAATTTATGAATTTCCAACACTTTTTAGATTGTTTCACATATAGGTCATTAAACATCCATTATGGAATATTCTTTTTATTCCTAACATCACAGAATAATGTTTCTGTTCAGCTGTCTCTAAGACCAAATAAGAACATTCCAGTAATTGACAAGCCAGCTAGGGAGTCTGGCTTTGGCCATGTTTACTGTTGGTCTTTGAACTCTTTGTTATTCTGCATCCCTCCCACCCAAGTCGCCATGTTTCCTGATATTTCTGGTGCCTCTCCATCACCTTGACTAGAAGCTCCGTCTTCATCCTTCTTCTCCCCTCCCTGTCCCTTGCCTTCTTCCTTAGATAATGCCATTCTAATCCTAGACTTCTCTCTGAACTCCAGCAGCATGTACATCTCATACATGGCTACTCCCCTCCACCTGGATGGCTAATAGATGACCCACAAGCTGTTCCAGATAGTAGGAAAAGGCTTCCTTTCAATTGCATGGGTTTAAGTTAGATCTAAGGAAGAACATCCTGACATAGAAGACTATTAGCAAGCTCAGCCAGAGCATCTGCTTCTCTGGGATATTTGGAGACTGAATCTGAATAGTCTCCTTCAGCAAACTGGTTCCTCTTCCTCCGTCTCAGCTCAGATAATGTCACCTCCATTCAGTGACCTGAGCTGACTCCTCTTTCTTCACCCCCAACAGTGCTCAAACTCTAGGTAATCTCCATTTTTTTCTGCTTGTCTCTAACCTCAGCTGCTGTTACTACAGTAGCTTAGAGTGTACATAATGTAAAAGTGTCTCATATTCTCTTGTTATTGCAACCAAAGACCACAGTCATCATCAGCATTCACTAAGAAATAATGGTGGGCTTTCTTTCCCCTTGTCTTCGTCACCACCTTTGCCCTCTTCCCCTACAATAAGCCCCACATGGAACTGTAAAAAAAAAAAAAAAAAAAAAAAAAAAAAAAAAAAAAAGAGAAAGAAAGAGAGAAAGAAAGAAAGAAAGGATGGTGAAAATTCTGGATTTAAGCCTGGTTGCCTGCTGTTGATTGGACAGTTAGTCACTATAGATCACATGCACCTCTGTTGCTTCATCTGTAGAAATAAAAGAGTTGCTGTTCGTAGATTAAGTGAGAACATACATGAATTGCTCCCAGAGCAGTGTCTGCTGCATGCACAAGGAAATGTTCACTATTTTATGTACTAAATACAGGGGAATTGCTCCTCACTTCATTCCAGGCTTCATGCTGCAGTCTGAGAGTTAATTGCTCTATTGTCTTACAAATTTAATTATATCAACCTCATACTCCAGATCATTTACCAGCTGCCCAAACTCCTAGCATGGTATGCATTACAATAGCCTCCCTTCACTTTCTTATCTAGGTTCACACTCATCTTCTGTCTTCTCAACAACAGAACAAAATCATCACTGTCCTTCTATACCTAGCTCAAATGTCACATGGTCTCTCTCACTCTCTTCTCTCAGCGGCTGCTATCTATTATACACTTCCATGATGCATTCAAGTATTCTCTTCCATCTCTTTTTAACAAGACCTTGGTATGGGGTACAATAACAAAAAGCTACTGTTTTGTCAGACTAGAATTTTAGATATGACTTTTGCTTTGGAAAATGTGATGATAGTATTACTTGATAGGCATGAAAATAAAAGTGGAAAGGAGAGAGGGAAGAGTGAAGGCTATATCCAGTGACCCTGTGGATGGGTCAGTGAGCACTATCTTCTCAATAGCACAACACTGAGCCCCAGAAACCAAATTTGTGCTAGGGAGGTTCAGTATGCCAGTATACAATAATTTTTTGTTGTTGTTCTTTATCCCAATTGGTCTTAAGAATAGAAATGAAGTAAAAACAGACATTTTAGGCAGCCCACTATATCATCCCTCCAGGCAGGGCCATCCTGACACCTGAACTTATTGTTCTCTCTGGCAATGTCTACACACCCAACAAACGTACACCCATCTGTATTCGTTACTTTTCTTCCCGCTGTGACAGAGTCCCTGACAAAGCAACTATGAAGAGAAAGGAGGGCTTATTTTGGCTTCTAGTTTAAGAGTACAGTCTATAACAGCAGAACAAGCCTGGCAGAAAAAATGTGAGACTGTTCATCACATTGTATTCACAATCAAGAAGCAGAGAGGGATGGATGCTGGTACCTTCCTTCTATCTTTCCTATTATCATCTAAGACCCCCGACCTGTGATATGCTACAGCCCACACTCAGGGTAGGGTTTCCCTCCTCAGCTAAACTTCTCTAGAAATGCTCTCACAGACATCTGCAGAGCTGTGTCTCATGAGGGGATTCCAAATCTAGTCAAGTGGCTATTGAAGAATCACCATCACAGCATCCACCCAAGGAAGCACCAGGATCCTTGCCTGGGACCAGATAGGATTCCAAGCCATGCACTCATGGTTGGACCTTTAGGATTTGGGGTGGTCTTGATGCTTCAAAGTTGTAGTCACGTGACAGGATCAGGATGGAGTTCAAGGCTTATGAGTCCCCTAGCAAATCAATTCACTTCTTTTTAATGAGAAGTTTAGTGTTTAGTCTAGTAGTCTATCTCCAAGGGGATTTTTGTTTTCAAGAGTTGTAAGGCATTGATGCACACTGTGAATTCTCAACTATGTGTAAGAAAAGGAGAGAACAGCCTGGGGGGAAAAACATATTTGACAGAGTATATCTTGTGGCTTTCTGTCTTTTTCCCCCCTGCTGCAACAATTTACCTCATGATGTTTTTGCTCAGACTAATATTAAAGCAAGTTTGTATTCCTCAAGCACTCCCCGTCTGTTGTAGTAAGGTATTATTGGAATGTGCCAGAACCCCACCTGGGATTCAACATTTGGCCCATTTAATCCCCAAATGGGTAAATCTCATTTAAATAATTTCATGTTGGCTTCTTCAGGGAGGTTGGATTGATGTCTAAGATATAGCATGTTGACGCACAGCTTTTGATTTATGAGATACTTCCATACAGGCTCTGGTTGAGTACGGCAGTGCCAGAGACAGGTGGGATGGTTTTTAATGTGTGGATCAGGAGTTTGGAACCCTGTAAGCCTGGTCCTGAGTGCTGTAGCCAGCACTGAAGCCAGGTTTCCTGTTTCCAGGTCCCAAACACTGTCAATTACTTGTCCCATGCTCTAGTATATCTATTCTTCCCATGTAAAGGACATGTATTGATTAGATGCTTGTGTAAGGTTCTTTCCTATCTGAGGACTCAACCTGTGAGATCTGTGAAGTCATGCAAGGTTTCTAGCCAGCCTGAGTGCCTGATACTCCTTGGATAAGGAAGTTACATTGTCTTTTCCTTTCCTTTGTTCTCAGCTAGAGTCTTTTCTCTCAAAACAAAACAAAACAAAACAAAAACAAACAAACAAAACAAAAAAATCCCCAAAAAACAAACCTAACAAACAAACAAAACTAGTAAAAGAAAAGATGTGTGGTGGGTGGTGGTTTGAATGAGAATGGCCTCCACAGGCTCATATGTTTGAATGCTTGGTCCTCAGGTGGTAGAACTGCTTGGGAAGGATTAGGGGTTTGGCTTTGTTGGAGTAGATATGTCACTGGAGGTGGCTTGAGGTTTTAAAGGCCCAGTCTCTCTCTGTCTCTCTGTCTCTCTCTGTCTCTGTCTCTCTCTCTGACTATCTGTGTCTCTCTCTCTGTGTGTCTCTCTCTGTCTCTCTCTCTGTCTCTCTCTGTGTGTCTCTCTCTGTCTCTCTCTGTCTCTGTCTCTCTGTCTCTGTCTCTGTCTCTCTCTGTCTCTTTCTCTCTCTCTCTCCATGTGTGCTGCCTGCAGATTAGATTATAAAGCTCTCAGCTACTGCTACTACTCCAGCACTATCCTTTAGTGCATGCCACCATGCTGCCTTTCATGATGATCATGGACTAACCTGCTGAAACTACAATCAAATCCCCAACTAAATGATTGCTTTTATAAGAGTTACCTTGGTTGTGGTGTCCCTTCACAGCAACAGGACAATAACTAAGACAGGCAGCGATTAAAAAGTGAGAGAGAAATAAATGCCAACATGGAGCTAGTGCCTGGCATTTGCTGTGTGTGTTATCTGTTTTCCAGGCTGGTCTGTTTCATCTCAGCAAGGCTGTCTAGGAACATGGAAAGTAGCCCTAAGCCAGCCCGCAAGTCACTTCTAACTTATTAGTCTGTGCGAAGGTGGTCAAAAATGAATCATGTCCAAGTCCCTAAAGCTGAGTAACTTGATAGCATAGCCCCCCAATAGAAATATGGATCCCTGGATAGTCATTGTAATATTGGCTATATATACATGGAGCGCATCTCCCTCAGGAGTTCAGGTTGTCATATCAGCATTGTTCTACTAACAATCACATTCATTCTTCATCTGCATCATCATGTTTTACTTTTATGAAAGAAGAAAAACAAGACACCCGGAGATGGTGAGTGGCTTGCCTAGGACTGATCACTCAGTGAGTCAAGGTTAATGCTAGAATGGGAACTTGGGTATCTCCAAGCCTGATCTCCAAACAGAGAAGTAAGAATAGATATGTCCATGTGTGAGACATACTGACAAACAACAATCTAGGTATGTTGTGTGGAAGGGAGGTAGCTGCTTGCTTACTTCTTCCTCCTGGGCTTAAAGGCAGAATGCATGCCTCACTATGCAAGGAACATACCTGTACTGGCTAGTTTTGTGTGTCAACTTGACACAGGCTGGAGTTATCACAGAAGGGAGCTTCAGTTGGGGAAGTGCCTCCATGAGGTCCAGCTGTGGGGCATTTTCTCAATTAGTGATCAAGGGGGTAGGGCCCCTTGTGGGTGGTACCATCCCTGGGCTGGAGGTCTTGGGCTCTATAGGAGAGCAGGCTGAGCAAGCCAGGAGAAGCAAGTCAGTAAAGAACATCTCTCCATGGCCTCTGCATCAGCTCCTGCTTCCTGACCTGCTTGAGTTCCAGTCCTGACTTCCTTTGGTGATGAACAGCCATGTGGAAGTAAGCCAAATAAACCCTTTCCTCCCCAACTTGCTTCTTGGTCATAATGTTGTTGTGCAGGAATAGAAACCCTGACTAAGACAATACCACAGATTAACCACATGAGCTTTTACAATCATATATAACTTCCCCTGCCTTTCCCAGGATGAGTTACAGATGACTTATTTCCTTCCCTTTCCAACCTCTGAGGATGTGTTATTGACGATTGACCATTCCTGGCACTATCTAACTATCTAACAAGACTATCTAACAAGAAACTACTCTGTAAACTGCTATTACATTCTGTAGACACTTAGAATACTTAGAACACATGACACGGATCATATGGAAACCCTTGGTCAGTGACATGCTGGAGAGATGGGGCACAGGGAGGAGGAAGAGAGATGACATCACTGGTACCATGTGTAGGGAAATGGCATCAAGGCACACTGCCCTCCCACAGTTTCACGAGCAGCTGTGTCCTGTCTGCTTCATTCTCTGGGAAAGTTGAAGTGGAACATAGTTCTAAGGAATGGAATCAGAGGCAGGCATAATGACACATGACTGTGATTCCAGCACTCACGAGGCAGAGACAAAAGAATCATAAGTTTGAAGTCAGCTTGAGCTACACAGCAAGTTCAAGTCCAGCCTAGACTGCTTGTCTCAGAAAAACAAAGGAATAGCAACAACAAAGAGACTACTGGTTTCTGAGATCCATCCTTTCGGGATGAAGCTGGGTTGCCCTAGCTGCTTCCCTCAAGAACCCTGGAGAGCCCTTCTGAGTCATGTGATACAACCACAGGAACATGAAGAATTAGGAAAAGTGGTTGTGTCCAGATGGCCATCTCCTTTCTCAAGTATCTTTATCCTGTGTCATCATGGGACAAGAAATAGTGTTTCTGGTCCACTAGGGGAAGGTATACATATAAAAGGAAGCCCCTCCTCTGTCTCACACCACCCTTCCGTTCATTCCTGCCTGCCATTCCAGAGAAGTATGTGAGGACATGGATACATACATATGCACACACACACACACACACACACACACACACACACACACACACACACTCCTTACTATATCTTCAGTCCTAAGTTACAAAGAGTATATAGATATCCAGGGGTTAAGTAGCTTGCCCATCATGGGTGAGTTTGTATCTAAGTAGAACACCAAACATACACCTGGACAGTCTGACTCCTGAGTCAGCATTTTTGATTACCATTTATTCTGCATTGTCTGGCTCTGGTGTCCCCATGCACTTGGCTCCAGACTTCAGGAAGGAGAGTACTTTCTAAAATATCGTTTTCTAACATACAGAAATCTGAATTAATACATGTTTAAGAATAAAAAAGGCAGTGCTGCCTTTTTTAATAATTCATAATTCATATGAGGAGATCCACCACCATGAATCAATTCAAACAGCCTCCACATACCAGGACCATGGGCTGGTTGGTGACCAATCCTTTAGAGCTCTCTTATCACCAAAGATTCCAACTCTGGTAGGGTCAGATTGAAGCACAGCCCCAAAGCCAAGGCAACTGCTTCTAATTTTCAATCTCACCAGCAGGACTTGGCCTGTCCTTGACTTCCATGGCACAGATCTATGGCTACCGCTGTATGGAGAGAGATGGGTACATAAAGCATTACTTATCTACATTCAGAATGATTGCCTTCACCTGAAGGCACTGGCCACACCTGCAGTCCACAGTTATATTGATTGTATAAGTCAATAAAAATGTCTATAAAACAACAGTCACAATAAATGATAATAAATGAGGATAGATAAATACATTTTTGAGTACTTTAAGTGGGTAGGATCGAGTAAATTGGGATTCTCTTGGCACAGGGTAGAAGGCCTGGGATTAATTAGAGAGTTTATTGGAGCGAGTTGCAAACATTAAGAGTCGAACAAGACTTGGTACAGCTGCCATGAGAATGGAGCAGTGCAGTGTGCCGACGGCACAGCTTGATGAGTGAGTACCAGGGAAATTGAAGCCATCACCGATGATCTGAGTGAGACACAGCTTCCCTGGGCCCTGGTTCTTCCGTCTGTCAGCATGGAAACGCGGGTATTGAAATCAAGAGCGCATAGTGAGGTACCGACTTTTTCCGGAAGAATTGCTGTCACCGTCACGCATCTTTTGGGTTCAGTGGAAGCTGGTATTTTGAAGAGATGCCTATGGCCTGTGACCATAGTTTGTGCCAAGTCCTAGTGACTAGGGTGTTCCTTGGGAAGGAAGCGGTCCAAAACATCCACATAGGAAAAATGGTTGGCATTGGGAATGTTGTGAGGAGCGTGCATGCTTCCCTTTGCTGTTATCTCAACGGCATGGCTCAGCCTAAACCCAGACCCAGATCTGCATTGACAGCCCAGACCTCGCTCTTCTGGTCAGTGTCAGTCAATCATTGGTGAAATCAGAGGCTGCCTTGCCATTGTGACGGACAGCTTTCTAGTGAGGCCATGTCTACATCTTGTTTCTTATTTGTGTGATGTCCCGCATCATATAACCGGGGTTTCTAGGAGTTTTTCTCACGGCTCTGCATCATTTCTTATCACCCCTAACCATATATGGCAGCTTTAAATAGTGCTGCCATCTTCCTCGGGTTCACTGCTTGTGATATAATCAGGTATAGATTTCTGACATGGAACATCTAATGGGGTTTCAGATTCAGAAAGCAGCAATGAAGGATTTTTTCCCCCTTCCTGGCTGTCTCACATTTGAAAGACAACAGAGTAAAACAGTTTTAACAGGGTCACCTAGAATTCACATACATTTATCAAGAGGCAGTCTGGAACCAAAAGTGGCCCTGAGAGTGGACCAAGCTAGCGATTTCTGCCACGGCTAAAGAATAGACAAGGCAGTCTTCTTGGAGTCCTTCATCACCTGTGTGGGTTCTTCACACTCTGCATCTTTCTGTGTCTGCCATTGGATGCTAGACTGGTGATGAGACAGTCAGCCTGTGGTAGACATTGGAATAAGCAACCAGGGACCCAGATTCTGTTGCCTCTGAACCCCTTGTTTCTTATAAGAGGATTTATGTAATGATGGGAGCAAACAGTCATGATCTGGTCTCTAACCTGCCCCTCTCCTCTTCCTCCTCCTCCTGCTTCTGCTTCTCCTCCTCCTCCTGCTCTTCCTCCTCCTACTTCTCTTCCCGCTCCTCCTCCTCCTCCTGCTAATGCTGCCTCTCCTTTCCTTGTTCCTCCTTCTCCTGTTCCTATCTCTCAGTTACTGGTCTTTGCCTCTTATTCAGACTCATTTTCCCAACCAGCTTGATCAAGCATTCTGTGAACATCAACAACCATTCATTTACTGTGAGAAAATGCACTTGGATTCTCCCTGCCCTGTGCTATACAGGGAAAGAAAATTATTTTCATAAAGGCTTCCTAAGAGGTTCTAGTCAAATTGATGAAAGACTGCAGGTCCCAAGAATGACTTGCCTATAAGCAGGGCAAGTGGTAAAGCAACTCTGTGTCCCTTTTGCGCCAGGGGAAAGTAAAATTCTTCCCTAGGGCATTGAGGATATTCCTCCCGGTTCTCTGAGAGGGAATGAGATGCCACCCATAAAAGCTGAAGTCACTAGGGAATAAGGCTGTGCAGGTACCATGGCTCACTCACACAGAAAGCTATAGGGGCAGACACTGCACACAGGTAGTAGGTGCTATTATGACTGATACAATTTTAAGTATGAAAGCAGACCTTCTCATAGATTGGCTTAAGGTGATATTGACTTCTAGTTACATCCACAGACTTCCTGAATTCCTGAGATGGTAAAAATGACAGCGTTTCTGTTTCGAATGGCCCTTAGACAGCATCTAGCCTGGTGGTTTTGTAGTAAACAGAAGAAGTAAAGCTGACAGCGGAATGTGGCTGGAGAGAGCACGCCCCATCTGCAGCGGCAACCACTGCTCAGCTCCCGTGCTGTCAGACCATCTAGGGCAGTGGTTCTCAACCTTCCAAATGTCCTAATGTCGCAACTCTGTAATACATTTCTTCATGCCGTGGTGACCCCCTGGCCATACAATTATTTTTGCTGCTGCTTCATAACTGTAATTTTACTATTCTTATGAATTATAATGTAAACACCTCTGTTTTCTGATAGTCTCAGGCAACTTCTCAGAAAGGGCCGTTTGGTCCCCCAAAGGGGTTGTGACCCACAGAATGAGACCAGGTATTCATTCTGATCTAGAGTGTTTGTTTCCTTTAGAAATAAAGGGACATAGATGTGCATGTGAGCTCTCTTTAATGAAAAATGAAACACTGGAGGGTAACGAAGCAAGCTTGTGGCTTTCAGACAGGATCAGGGACTTGCGCAGAAGCACACAGCTGTAAAGGTAGCAGACTCCTTGACACTGCCTTTCACATTCTGTTCTGCTTTTCTTGTGAGACATGGTGGGAACTCGGTGTTTATTTTCCCTTCCTGCCTCCAACCTCAAGGGTAGCAAGCACATTGTGACATGAGGGGACAGGATGGTGACTCTGGATTAGAACATGTGTCTCTAAGTCATCCATTTGCTACGGTGTGACTTTGGGTGCATCTCTTGGGCTATGGTTGCTTCACTAGGAAAATGAACATAATCGGCTGAGGGGCCCTCAGGCCCCAATGATTCCATTGTCTGAGGACACTGTGCAGTGCAGAAAGCCAAGGAAACCAGCCATATCAACACTCTCAGGAGAGAGATGCAGACATTAGAGAGAGGTGCTGAGGTCAGAGCCTGGTACAGCAACTTCACCTCACAGGTTCTCCTGAGCCCCAGGGCAGTACGTCACAGGTATCAAGGGCTGGTAGATTTCTCAGCACAAAGCCTTGTTATCCCTGGAAGAGACAGGCCCACACTGCTGTTTCATCTGTAGATCAAGGTTTACAAGGTGTTCAGTGCAGCCCTGGCTTCACCATCATCCCTGGCATTGTTAGAATCACCCAGAGTCTCCCCAAACTGCTAGGTCCAAGCCGATACTCATGCCCTGCCCTGCCCTGCCCTGCCCAAAGCGATTTTGACTATGTATAGTGAATCTTATTTTCATCTCCATTTTCAGGGACGCAGACCGGGCTATTTCTCCTTTCTGGACCCCTTTTCTCCAGGAGTCTGGCTCTTCATGCTTCTAGCTTATCTCGCCGTCAGCTGTGTCCTCTTCCTGGTGGCTCGGTACTCTTCCCTTCCCTGTCCTCACACCGCCACCTCGTGTCCACTCTGGGAACTGCATGGGGCGGGGGTGGGAGGAGAGGATGGTTTAGAAGACCTTGGTGCCAAATAGAGATGGCAGAGGGACTGGGGGGCCTGAAATGCTCTCTGCCCAGCTGTCAACCTCACACTACCCGTCCATCTGTCTGTGCATGTGTTCCCTACCATGCACAGTGTGGACAGGTTTGCTTGTCTGGATTTGCTTTTGTATTCTGGCCTCCTGCATCCTTGCCACCCACCCCAACTTGGATAGGAGCTTTGGGAAAGAGGGGAGACAGAGGGGGTGACAGGAAGACGGCTCTAATTGAGCATGGTGCATTTGGCTCCCCTGGCATCTATCTTTGCCATGGTCTGCCCTAAAGTCCTGAATGACAAGAAATGGAGCTTGCAAATCCAGACAGAGTTGGGGGAAGAGTGGTGGGCAGGAACCAGAGGCCACAGTGACACAGGCCAGGGAGCGTGCCTCCTCTGCAGAGGCTGGCTCTGCCTCTAAAAACACAGCTGTCTTGTCGAACAACAACAACAACAACAAAAAAAATCACAGAGGCTAATGAACAACAAGAGGGTACATTTGTGCCCAGTACTAAGTTGTGAGCAATGGACAGGGTTAGGAGCCAGGGGAAATTAGCCTTCCCTTGTCCCCAGAAGCCAGGAACTGTTCCTGGTTATATGGAAGCACTCCAGGGTATCCCTAAGCTGTAAACATCCTAAGAATGTACTACATAGAGGGGGTGTTTGCCCCTGAGCTAAGGTAGCCTGAACTTCAGAACAAGCCACCTTCTACCCACTCAAGTCCCTGCCACCTGCTCCGTCCTCAGTTTACCATGGGGGACTGTTGAGTGGGAATGGAGAATAGCTTAGAAAGAGCTAGAAATCCGACAGAGGCTATGTGGCAAGTGACTTCTCCTTGTCTCCAGGCCACAGCATCGGGGCCAGGTGATCCTTTGGCCCCTGCTCTATCTCTCAGAGGGAAGGATCTTCCCGGGGTTGTGTTCCCTCTATGGATTGGGGATCTCATGCTCTTTCCACTCAAGAAAGGCAACAGGAATATATTGAGTCTTTACATGTCCCCGGTGTGTCTCTTCTCGTAGTGATCAAAGGCAAAAATCAAACAGCTTTTGTGGCCACCTAGTAGTCGTCAAAGGCACGGGAGTTTGCTCTTGTACACCACCCACCCTTCTTGGCCCCATAGGCATCGCCACTGTCAAGTATCTGTTGTCAGTGACAGCTGGCGAGGTGCGGGAGCTCGAGTGCTGTCTAACACTTCTGCTCTCCGCTTTGCAGCGCTGTCTGCCACTGTGTTCAGGAAGCTGTCTGTGAGATCCAGGCTCCGCTGCTCTGAGATTCTCTTTGGCCCCCTGTGGATGAGCCTATATGTGTGGACAGTTGGTTCTAATGGAGTCTGCACAGCTTTCAAGTCACCTCTAAGGCTCTGCAAAGGAGCTTAGGGCTTTGTTACTGTGTAAACACACAAGCAGGACTCACCTAAAGCTGCCCTGATGGGCTCTGCACCCTCCTTTGTGGCCACCACACCCACATACTGTCCCAAATCTAGTATTGGCAAATAATAACAACAACAACAACAACAATGACAACAACAACAACAAAAATGTGTTAGTCTATTGTGGTAGGAGGCTGAGGCAGAAGGACTGCCATGTGTTTGAGTCTAACCTGGGTTATATAGTAAGCTCTAGGCTAGCCTGGGCTAGAGTGAGACCCTGTCTCAAAGAATGAAAATAGAAAAGGCATTAAAGGGCTAATCATATGACTGCATATTTATATGCTATGCAAACCTGGGATATTTTGCTCTAAGGCAATGGTTTGCCCATCGGTTCCATGGAGTACAAAGGCTCCTGGGAGCCTGCAGACACATGTGGGCACTGAGAATTCTGAAGCCCCTGTGCCTCTTCCTTCAGACAGGTTGTACTTTCATCTTTATATACTATACAATCTAGGGTGAGATTCTAGAGCAGAAAAATTAAACTCCAGGCAGCCACTCCTAAGCCAGCTCATCATCAGCAGTACCTCACAGCAGGGGTCAGGGGGAGTACTAATATTTAATACTTGGCCTCTACATCTCCAAGGCTGGGATCTAGGACACTGCATCTGATAAGAGAGAGTCAGTGGCTGTCAGTGTGGGCGTGGACCTGGGGCTGTCCACACCACTCAGGACCTTACAAGTTTTTAGTCCTCCTGTAACTCACAGGCTTGTCGCACAGGGTCTTTTTAAAACAAGCCTTCCTGGCAGCTCTGATGTAGCTGGAGTTTGAGACTTGTAGACCTAGGGTGAGTGTTTTATAAGCTAGGGCCCTATGGGACCCTGGGAAATTTTCCTGGTCTCCTCAGGAATTCACCATGAAAAAGCAAGACCCCTTCCAGGCTCCCACCCCTTTCTGACAAAGTCATCACATTTAGTCATTTTAAATATTGGAGTTGAACATCTGAATTTCCTTAAGGGAGAAATGTATTTATTTGAAGGATTCAATAAAAATAGTTTGAGAAACACCAACTTCTCAAACTATTGAAGGGGTGAGTCCAGCCCACCTCACCCCTTCCATAGGAAAAAGAAATCCAAGAATCCAGGTATAGCAGAGGGAAGTAGTAGACCATCCCCACCCCCCCACCTCCACCCCCCACCCCATCACACAGGCATAGCCAGGAAGATGAGTTGTGCAGCTCTTCAGCACCTTGTGTCTACCCTCCTCACCCCAGGAATGTGGTCTTCTTTCCTGCAGGTTAACTCCCTACGAGTGGTACAGCCCACATCCTTGTGCGCAAGGTCGGTGTAATCTCTTGGTCAACCAGTACTCCCTGGGCAACAGTCTCTGGTTTCCGGTTGGAGGCTTTATGCAGCAAGGCTCCACCATCGCCCCTCGAGCTTTGTCCACACGCTGTGTCAGTGGTGTCTGGTAAGGTCCAGCAAGAGACCCAGGGCTAGGGGACTGAACTAAATAGAGACTGGTGGCCTAGTGGTGGTGGTGCATGCCCTCAGTCCTAGCCCTTAGAAGGCAGAGGCAGGTAGAGGTCTGAGTCTGAGGCCAGCCTGGTCTACAGAGGGCGTTAGCCAAGATAGCCAGCACTACACAGAGTAACAGACTAGGCCTTCCCAATGGCAAAGAGAGCAACCAGGAAGATCTGCCTTGCCAGGTAGACCCTAGCAGGGAGCCAGCTGTCTTAAAAATTCAGAGGGTGATGGGCAATGTGGATGTGGGAGGTGGGGTCAGAGGGGATGAAGGATCAATACTATTTAGTCTATCCTAGCACCTAGCCCTGTTTCTGGGTACAGAGGAGAACCAAGACAATAGAGAGAAAGAAGAAAGAAAGAAAGAAAGAAAGAAAGAAAGAAAGAAAGAAAGAAAGAAAGAAAGGAAGAGGAGGAAGAAGAAGGAAGGAGGGAAGGAAGGGAAAGAAAGAAAGAAAGAAAGAAAGAAAGAAAGAGAGAAAGAAAAAAAGAAAGAGAGAAAGAAAGAGAGAGAGAGAGAGATAAAAGGAAACAGCCTTGGTGGTCTATAGCAAACAAAACAAAACAAAACAAAACAAAAACAAAAAACAACGACCAACCTGAAAACTGACTGAGATTGAGTGGCTTGGCCAATAGAGAGCATATGCAGATTTATGCAAATAAGAAGCCTGCAGTAAAGTCCCTGAAGGAGAAGACTCCTCTAATCTCCCCTCCCAGCTTTCCCAGCCTCTGTCTTTCTGGTCAACCAGTACTCCCTGGGCAGCAGCCTCTGGTTTCCAGTTGGAGGCTTCATGCAGCAAGGCTCCGCCATCGCCCCTTGAGCCTTGTCCACCCACTCCTGGCTCTGAGGCTGGCCTGTCTATCTCCGGAGCTATAGGAATGGTCAAACTCTTAGATTCTCTGATGGGCAAAAGATGCAACATTAGGAAATTTCTTTGAAAATTTAGAGAAGCTATGTAGAAATTAGGGAAATGAAGAACATATGCAGCCTAGAGAGACAAGTTTGCAAACTACAAGTATTGGATCCTCTCTTAGCAATCTACAATAGGTTTGACTGCCGTAGCTCTCAGAACTTACAGCCTTAGTCCTCCTGCCTCCTCCTCAGCTTGTTTAAGCCAAAGGAAGAGGAGATGAGGTATTTCTGTCCTCGATTACTAGTGCCTAGGTCATGCAGTTGGTCTAGAAGCAGGTAACAGAGTTGTTTCAGGAGCTGGGCTAGTAGCTGGGACAAGGATACCCCTTTTCTAGCTAGAGCCTTCATTTGCTCTCATAAATACAAAATATGCCAGGATTTAAGCCACTTGGGCAAGATGCTCACCTGCTCCCAGGCATTACTGAGAAGTTACTGAGTAGATTAACATACAGAACTGAGCTTTGTGTCCTGAAGAAGAGGATACTGTGTCAGCAGAGACGGTCACATAACTCCCTTGAAGCCTAGGAAAGTGAGGCAGAAAGCCTTGGAAGAGGAACATCCAGGGTGTTCATCTTGTTCCTTTGTTTTTCCTTCCAAAGGGTGCTCTTTACCACTGGTGTGCCTGGGGCCAAGAGTCTTTACCTGTTGCATCTACCATAGGCTCCCCACTACACCCAAGGAAAGCCTTCCTCCAGAGAGTTTTAGAAGCCCACATCCTGCAGGGTGCTGCTCTAAATAGCAAGCCTCAGATGACTGAGTCACTGTGTTCCAGAGCATGCTGGGAGAGGAACTCTGCAACAAAGAGCCGCCATGAGAGACCTTTACTAGCCCCCTGTCCACAGTTATCAGCATGTGTCTCTGCCTCCTGAGTTCTGAGATTATTAAAATCAAAGTTTAGTTAGTCCCCTAGGAGAGTGGAAGATCAGAAGACAGGACCCCCATGACCTGCCCTGGCCTCCCAGGCAGAGCAAGGGACAGAAAATGTCACATTGCTCAGAAGAGTGCAGGCTTTACAACTGCTGACATCCTCAGATGCAGGGGCACAGCCACACCAACTCCTTGGGGTAGCTTGGCCTGCACTGGGTCCACTGAGCTGGGTGACAGCTTGCCATTATGAGCGTGGCCCTGAACACCTACATGTCACCCAGGAAAGACCAGGCACCAGAGTGTGGTCATGAGCCCGAGAGAAGCTCCTAGACAGCTCTGCGGCCATGTCTACATTCAAGGTACATTAACTTTGCCTCTTCTCAGTGTATCCAGGCTGCTGCTGAACTTGGGCATGGCCCTAGGGATGGTCACAGTGTAAAGAGCTGAAGAGGGCAGTGCAGAGAGTGTGTCCTGAGTAGGGAGGGAAGCCTGTCACTTAGAGGGCCCTACGTGAGACAGCATCAGGGAGGTAGCCAGATGATTTTTATCCCCTTGCCAGTCTGGAGGCTTCTCCACATTTCTCTAGCTCTTGTGTTCATCTAGCTCCTTCTAGATTGCTGATCGCAAATGACATAGTACCTCATTTGCTGTTGCCAGGACCCAGAGATATGTAGGGCAGGTTATCATTATCCCCATTTATTAGATAAACACAGGAAAACCCAACAACTTTCCTTGCTATCATATTGATAACCAGAACAACAACAAAATAAAAATACAACCCCCCAAACAAAATACTCCACCTCCCTTGTGGTCTAGCATATAAAAGCCCATTGAGTTGGGGAATGGCCCTGTTGTATCTCCCTAGAAAGGCATCCAGCTGGAGTTCTTGGTAACCACAAAAGGGACAATGGGATTTCTTGGTCTTAAAAATCCACCTGTCAGCTGTCAGCTGCTGAGTCCCATGACAAATGCTATGCATTAACATAGCAGTGTCTACAGACTGGGCAGACTGGGCAAACCCTTGTAAACACGGAACTCACTGATCCTGAGTTGGTGATTCTCCAGCCTGATCCGTGGAGCTTAGATCTGTGTCTGAGCCCCTAACACACAAGGAGGTACTGATGTAGATCCAGCCTATTGAGCAGATGGGAAAAGCTTGCTTAACCTACCAGACTGAACACACTGCCGTTGGCATATACGCTGCATGCATTGCAGAATTATTCAAATTTCAAGTGAAATTCTAGCGACTCCATAAAATAGTCTTGTAAGTCTGAAGCAGCTTGTCCATTGTCGGAGGATTTTTCCAATTTCAACTTCTCGGCAGTCCAAAGACGCTTTTCACAAGCTCATCTTCATTTGAAGACTTTCTGCTGTAATGGTCGTAGAAGTGGCTGTGTGCAACTGTATCAGTATTTATCAAGGTACTTCCCAGAGCCTCTCTCTGCTTCCTGCAGTGGTTGGATAGTGCGTTCGCCTTCCTGAGTTGTAAGGATTAGCTGAGGTAGTGTATGTTGCTCATGTTAGGTATTCAGTACATGGCAGTATGCAGCAGCCCTGCACAAAGCCCTCACCTCATTCACTGGCTCATCTCCGATGGTCCCCAGACTCTCATGTGCATGGACTATACCTCTTTTGAATGACAAGAAATCACGTTTCAGAAATAAGAAAAAAACCCACAGCCAATTATTATTATCTTCCAGGTAACATTCACCAATTCGGTTAATGTATCTCGACATTGTATATCCTGCATCCTTCCCCTCCCTACACTGAGCTGATATCTCTTTCAGAGAAAGATACTTGCTCTCTTCTGCATCATAGCAGAACTGGACTCAGGAGCCTAAGCCTCCTGACAATGCCCAGGCAATGAAGCCTCTCTGGTATCTTCCTACATAGGTGGGCATTCACATTGATCATCATCTCTTCCTACACGGCCAACCTGGCAGCCTTCCTGACTGTGCAGCGCATGGAAGTGCCCATTGAGTCCGTGGATGACCTGGCTGACCAGACCGCCATTGAGTATGGCACGATTCACGGAGGCTCCAGCATGACCTTCTTCCAAGTAAATACTACAGCTCACCAGCATGGGGGAGGGCAGGAGGAAGCTGAGATACGTATGCATTCAAGATCACAACACCTCTACCCATCTCATTCCCTCTTTTGAGCATCTACCTCAGAGGTCTTCTTGGGGGCCTAGTTTCCTCCTGTTCCAAAAAATTTCCCGAGAATGAGGTCTCAGGAGGATTTTGTATGACTATCAACCTATCCCATATTGTTGCCGCATGAGCAGCTTGTAATACTTGAGATGGTTTTAGAACTAATGTGATGAAACCTTCTAAATTTATAATAGTTCTGTGTTTGTTTTATGTGCACTGTATGCTGTGGATCAAGCTTGCAGTCTTGTTTACATTACTGCATTGGATGGAGCTGATATGCTCATTTAAATTTTAAAAAGCGAGTTGGGTTTTATAGTTAGTACTCAGACAAAGAAAGATTAAAATAATACAGGGCTGGGGGTGGCTCCTTGGGTAAAATGTTTGCTGTGCAAATGTGAAAACTTGAGTTTGGGTCCCTAGCTACCCACATTAAAAAAAAAAAAGAGTGTGGTCATGTGCACTGGTAAACCAGTGCTGAAGGAGTGGAAACACAGACAAGTGCTACCCAGAGCTTACTCGCCAGCAGGATAGCCAATCAGTCAGTGGGCCTCAGACTCAGTGAGGAGACCCTTGCATCAAAAAAAAAAAAAAAAAAAACCCAAGGTGGAGAATAGTAAGACACCCAAATCCACCTGGACATGCATACCTATGTATAAACATAAACACAAACACATGTACCTGCACATGCACACAGTAGTGAAAATAGTGTGCCTATGACTAGCATTTAAGAAATGCTCAGTGAAGATGGCCTGGTCATTTCTCCTAGGCTTCTCCAGAGCAGACACATTTGGGTTCTTTGAGATATCGTCTTGTAAGTCTCAGGAGAAGCCCCTGCCACAGTATAGCGTTCAATGACAGTCAAGCTGATTGATCACCAGGGCTGACAGAAGCAGGCCGCGAAGAATAGCAGTTTTCATGTGCTTCAAGAGCTCCAGGGAAGATTTCCCCCAGGGGGCTCACAGTGTCTAACCAACTAACATCCAAGAAACTTGTTTTCACAGGAGATAGGCCAAAGACCTGCTGTCTGTTCTCCATAGGAGTCTCTGTGCCTGTTGGCATAGGGATGGGGAAGGCTTTATACAAACAGAGTTTGGATGGACCCCCAGAATTCTGTCTTGTTATTATTGGTAAAACAGAAGCCAGCCTTGGGTGGTGGAGTTAATACATTGGCTTAGGGTAGGTAGGAGGTATTCACACTGCTTCTTCAGGACTGTCTCTTTATTAGTCCTGAATGAATCTGTGTACACTGTCCCAAACTGAGGGACGATGAAAGACTATAACCAAAATTTGAATTCTGCCTGTCTGAGAAGGTTGGTGTTGAAGGAATTCTGGAAGGTAGCTGAGACAGAACCAGTGATTGACCAGTAGGCAGACCTCACAGGATAAGTCCCTTCCTCATCTCCTATTAAAGGCACAGGTCTCTCCTCCATCAGGCAATGGCAGTGACCCTCTCAGGGCGAGGTGATAGAAATGAAGAGGTTCTTGGCTGTGCTGTGGGGTGCAGGGGCAGAAGGGCCCACCTCGTGATTCTTTGATGCTCTCCTTTCTTAAGCCAACATTTCCCTTTTAGTTTCTCAACTTTGTTTCCTTCCGATGTTTTCCCCAGAATTCCCGTTACCAGACCTACCAACGCATGTGGAACTACATGTACTCCAAGCAGCCGAGTGTCTTTGTGAAGAGCACAGAGGAGGGAATTGCCAGGGTGTTGAATTCCAACTATGCCTTCCTTCTGGAGTCCACCATGAACGAGTACTACCGGCAGCGAAACTGCAACCTCACTCAGATTGGGGGCCTGCTGGACACCAAGGGCTATGGGATTGGCATGCCAGTCGGTATGCAGGAGAGCCACAGCCTTTGGGTATAGCTCCCTCCAGGCAGGGTTAGGGAAGCCAAAGCCGCTGAATGCTGTCTAGAGTTCCTTAGTCAACACACATGGACATACACACACCAGAACCAACAGGTTTGAGAAGGGCTTTAAGTAGGCTTCCTTATGGTTACAAAACAAAAACAAAACAAAACAAAACAAACAAGCACATGTACTTGTTTTCCTTCCTTACTTCCCCCTCCCTCCTCCCTCCCTTCCTTCTTCCCTCTTTTCCTCCCTCCTTCCTTCCCTCCTTTCTTTCTCCTTTTTGTTTTTTTAAGACAGGGTTTCTCTGTATAGTCTTGGATGTCTTGGAACTCACTCTCTAGACCAGATTGACTTTGAACTCAGAGATCTGCCTGTCTGTGCCTCCTGAGTTGTTGGGATTAAAGGCCTGTGCTACCACCACCTGGCTGCACATGTACCTCTAAGCAGAAATAAGTGTGTATGTGTGTGTGTATGAATGTGTGTACATTTGTGTATGTATGTATATGTGTGTATGTCTCTCTGTGTGTATGTATATATGGGTGTGTGTGTGTATGTGTGTGTGTCTGTATGTGTTCATGTGTCCATGTGTGTATGTGTGTCTGTGTGTGTATATGTGTGTGTGTCCGTGTGTGTCTGTGTGTCCATGTATATCTGTGTGTCCATGTGTGTATGTGTGTCTGTGTGTGTCTTTGCGTGTGCCCTGTGTATATGTGTGTCTGTGTGTGTCCCTGTCTGTCTGTGTATGTGTCCACATGCACACATGTGGAAGTCATTGGTTGACATTGGATGCCTTTCTCAGTTGCTCTCTATCTTAGCTTTTGAGATAGGATATCTCATTGAATCTGGTGCTCACTGCTTTGGCTAGACTAAGCCCCAAGATCCTCCTGTTTCTGCCTCCTCACCCTCAGAATTACAGGTGTGCACTACCACGCATCCACTTTTACTTGGGTGCTAAAGATCTGAATTCAGGTCCTTGTGTTTGCCCAGAAAGTACTTTACCAACTCAGCCATCTCTCCAGCTTCCTAATTCTTAATTAAAGAACTAGTTGACTACTTATTTATTAATTTACTATTCAGGGATAATTCTAACTATTGAAGAGTATTGATGCCCCAGCAGAGACATTAGGGCTTGTTCTCTTTGTCTCTGGGTTTGGCATGTTGGCCATTTCTCTGTTGATCAATGTCTCTACTAACAATGTGAAGAAAGAAACATTACAACACACCTTGCTGATTGTAGTTCACTGACAAGGTTACAGGAGATGACATTCAAACTCTGTGTAGATTTCACTGCTCTGTCTACTCTGACTTGGTGTGGGTCATTGAGAACAGGCACTAATGTACCATGCATGTACTGGGTGCCATCTGGTTTTGTAAGTTGTTTGGCTTCTAGAACGGTGCCGCAGCTGGGCTTCTCAAAGGACATTCACTTTGCTGATAGCTCTACTACCAGGAAATCAGGAGACTTATTCAGCTGTTGTGATTTCGAGGGATCTAAGCACAGCCTCTGGGTGATTCTATGTGGAGCGTTGACTGCACCGCTGTGTCAAGCTCTCCTGATGTAAGGCTGTTCTTGAAGAAGGTGGCAGGCAAAAGAATCAAGACATGGGGACATTAGCATGTGAGAGCTCTGATCTTTTGCATGCAGACCTTGTAATCACATTTTACGTCCTTGGATCGATCTTTCCCTGACTGGAAGTGTTATAAATTGCAGAATTCATTCACACCTTGGAATATAATGAGCATGGTCTTGGAGACCTGGCTGTATGTAGTACCTCAGAGAGGTGCTTTAATGTATCTTAGCCTTGGTTATCCAAGAAATAGGATTACTTTTCTCATACCTACTCAGGAAGTCACCATGTGGGTTAGGGCTGTAGTTGGTCAAGTGCCTTCCCTAGATATCTCACACTAAGTGAGGAATATTAGTGTCCTCATTTTTCCCATAGTTCCCTATGTTGTTTGGTAAAAGAAGATTGCTTCTTAAAACACTGATTAGAAAGCAATCAAATGAGCCTGGGAAATAGTGAAGGTCCTCTCTGAATGCTGTCGGGTCTGACACCTGAGGCTGTGTCGACCAGAAACTTTACTCTGTGCACTGGCAAACCTTCACAGACTCTGTTTACGGTCATACTTTTTCAGTGCCCATTAATATTACAGATTTTTTGAGCCTCTTTGGGAAATGCACTGGCTGACATTTTCTTTCAAGATGGTGGGGTAGATCATGAAATGAACTTGGGGTGCACCTCGGTAATACTTTAGTGGCTCAATAATTTAGCCTAAATGTCAAGTGCTTCCTTTCACAGAGAACTTGACCACACATAGTTGAGGTGAGAGACCAGCTCTAGAAAATTTTATTTATAACCAAGGGAAAAAAATGGCAAGAAAGGCCTTTGTCTTGACCCTGTCATGATATTGGTTTTATGGGTCTCATCTCACTTAATCGTGCCATGTGAAAGGTAGACTTGGCTATGCTCATGCTGCAGAGAACAGAAATTGTCCAAGGTAATAAACTAGGAAAAGAAGCCTTGAACCTAGGATACTGCTCTTCAAACACAATACTTTCCAGAATAGACTACATTGAGGTAAGAGTCCCCCAACTAGCCAGCACAAGATAGATGGGGTGGAGGTGTACTGTGTGGGGAGGTTCATGTTCTCACCTCAAGTGAGGCTGGGAACAACACTATGCTACTACTGATGCATTATGCAGCCAATTATGAGGCAAGATTCAGATTCTCCGAGGTGATACTCCCTGCCATTCATTTCTGTAGGAGGAAAGAGAGTTACTACAGAATGAGTGGCATGGTTGGGTCCAAGGAAAAGAAGAAACCCAATAAGGAAAAATGAAAACTGAATCAGATGGCTCTGGAGCAGAGAAAGCAACCAGAGAGCAGGCAGAACCACCTTCAGTGCAGCCCTGGGCCACTGTGGGTTTGGATAGAAGTCCCTTGCATCATGCAACTGCCTGGAAATTCTAGAATATTGTCTTTAAATCTAGATAGTGTTAGCCTAACATCTGTCCATATATACAGGGTAACTTGTTCATGTTCTCACTCACTACAAGTGTGTATTACACGCCCTTTCTACAGATGACTATTCATGGACATCCATGACAAAAAAAAATACATTCAAAGCTGCACGTGTGTCGTGGGTTCACTCACCCTCATTGTACCTAAAGAAGTGCAGACTCTACTGTATAGTAATGCAGTTCGTGGCCCAGCCGCTTGGGTATTGTCTTGGAGCTTACCCAAGATGCAGAATTTTGAGTCCTGCCCTGAACCTATTGAATCAGAGATTTCCATTTAACAAAATCCCCAGGTGATTCCTACACACATTAAATGTGAAACCCTTACTGCTGTGTCCAGGCTTCTTCCTTGTACCCAAGATCATAGGCATTCTCAGAGGTGCCGGCCTACACACAATCTTTGTAGGGATTGGGAAGGCAAACTGGGCAGCCACATTGTTTTCCAAGACTCTTGACAGCTTTTTCTTAATGATCACAGGCCTCTACCTGTTGTGGGACATTGAGCTTTCCTTGAGTCCATTTAAGCCCCCCCCCCTTTTTTTTTTTTTTATGATTAGACTTGGATTCTAGAACCAAAACTCCTCAACCATATTCTATTGGAAAATTTTTCAAATAATTGTATCCAACAGAAAGAAGCCTGTTTGGTGGAGAAGAGGCAACAGGGACATGGAGTGATTGGCAGGGCTATAGGCTCTGGTGAACTCAGCTATGAGAGTTGAGGATATCCAGTGACTGGCTTCTCCATATAGAAAGATGAGAGGATGCTCTGGTTAGCTCTTCTTTCAGTGGTTTATGGCTGCTTATGGTAAAGGATTATAAAGTATACTGTGACAATATTTACAAGTGCCCAAGAAATGAATAGGTGTGAAGTAGAAAGCTGGACATTTGACTGAGAGGTTTGTGTCACATGAACTCACATGGTGGCTTCCTAGAGGCTAACAGGTAGATCTCCATCCAGTTTCCTGAGTGTCATTCTGCAGGTTGTTGAGTTCTGATAGGCCTTCTATTTAAGTTTGAAAGTGGGGGTGCTAGGCAGGGAGATGGATAACACAAATGTCCGGGAAGCCATTACTCAGCCCATCATAAGAGGGCCATGTTAGTCATGTGGCAGAAAGGAAGTGGAGGAGCAGAGAAGGATGTGTAAACCAGAAAGCCCTTCTTTTAGCAGAGGAGATGGAGCTAGAAGAGAGTGGCCTTGGAGACAGGTGCCACCTGCTGTGTCTGTGCCCCTCCCAAGGTTCAGATTGACAGAGTGGCCAAGAAGGATTCTGGGAAGGGGAGCACCATGTGTCTAGAAGAACAGCCACATCATACTCTGGGTTTTCCTTTGACTCCATAGGCTCAGTGTTCAGGGACGAGTTCGACCTGGCCATTCTCCAGCTGCAGGAGAACAACCGCCTGGAAATTCTGAAGCGGAAGTGGTGGGAAGGGGGAAAATGTCCCAAGGAGGAGGACCACAGAGCCAAAGGTAAGGAGGACCACTGAGCCAAAGGTAAGCACCTTTGCGTCTTTCCCCTACTTGACAGAACCAGCACGGCCTTGCTCTCCAGCCCAAAGTCCAAGCAATCACTTGTAGGATTCTTTGACACCAAAACCTAGATTGGGATGCTAGGGACCAGACCTATCCCAGAGTTGTTTCTGCAATAGGCACCAGTGTCCCCTCATACAGAGACCTCAGAGATGCTATGTTATCTGAATCTATCCCTCAAATTCCAGTGCCATTGTCACCAGCCTGGCCCATAGCTAAGTGGCATTCTTCTCTATTGCTGTGATAAAAGATCAAATGAAGGCATGGTGTCAGGAGCAAGTAACTGGGGACTCACATCTTGAATAGCAAACACCAAGCAGAGAGAGCAAACTTGGAATGACCCATAGCTTTGAAACCTCAGGGCCCATCCTTCAGTGACATCCTTTCCCCAGAAGGACCACGCTTCCTTAGCCTCCCCAATGAGTATAGCCAACTGAAGACCAAGTATGCAAATCCTATGGGGGACATTCTCATTCAAGCCCACACATCTGTCCTTCTCTCTTCCCTCTTGTGTGGTTGATTGCAATAGCTTGATCTTCTTTTTCCATTTATGCATCTTGACAGTGGCCAGAGTGATTCATGTTTAAGATGCAAATTAGACCATAGCATCCCTCTGCATGAGCCTTTCAGCAACTTTCTATCTCACTCAGAATAAGTTTCAGGTTCCCTGGAGCCTCAAGGCTATCTATCACCTCCCCAACACTCTCTCTTATTTCTGAAACTCCCCAAGCTTCCCCCATCCTGCATCTACCCTGGAGCCAGAGCACCTGTTCATTCTCCAGGCTCCCTCAGGAAGGACTGCATCCCCTCCTAACCGAACCTTTTTCTTTCAAGGCTGTACTACAACCATACAGTATCTCCTAATTTTTTATTTGCTCACTTTCTTTTATTAGAGTGAAGATTTTAGAAGACAAACCTTGGGGTTTGTCTTCCCAAGGCCAGCATAGGATATTTTCTTGAAAGAAAGAAACAAAGAAAGGATTGTTGGGTGGATGGGTGGACAGACGGACAGATGGATGGATGGATGGATGGATGGATAGAAGGATGGATGGATGGTAAATAAAAGAATGAACACTACATTGGGTTGAATGCAAAGCAGCCACAGACTACCTGTGCAGTAAGGAGTGCAGAGTGTCCCTGAGCACCCAGGAGACGCAGGCAAGTTCTGATTACACCTGGCACAGACTCACTAATGCCTACTAGTTATTTTTGGATAGCTCATATTCTCAACATATACTGACTTGGACAATAAATAATCTGGTCACCCTTGCAGTCTACTTGCAGCCTCGCTAAAATATGCAACAGATTTACCTGTGCATGCTCTCCCTTCGGAAGGAGTAGGATGAAGGAGAGCAAGCACTTGCCTTTCTGCTTGGCATGAATGATTATCCCCACAAGACTTTCAGAGCCACTGTGTTTCTAAGTGTTTATATGTAGACTTTCATCTGGCCAGGCCGGGTCTTAGGGATATGGCTCTAGAAGGATGGTTATAAACAATGTAAAAGAAATCCTGCCTTCTTAGGAAGTTATGAAGCCACATGCTTCTTGGAATGCCCCCTTCACAAAGGCCAGAGCCACCCATTGGGATGGCCATGAGTTGGCACGGGGCATTGGCAGATCGCATTTAAATCCCAGCTCCACCCATTGCTAATCTGTAAATGTAGACATCTAGTTAATGTGGCGGAGCCCACTTCTGCATTTGTGATGACTATAGAAACCAGCGTGCTCTAGACTTGCTGGGAAGCTGAATCAGAGGCTGGAGAGTACTAGGTTCTGTTCATAGAAGAGCCCAGAGTATCTATTATTGCTCTGCTCTGGAACATGGCCCATGCTACTCTGAGAATCCCGGGATGGTCTGTTCTGTGGTATGTCTACAAAGGACTCATTTCCAACTGTCAGCCAGCCAATCAGTCCTCCAACAACAGGAGATACTCAGGGACAATGAGATATGTTGTTCCTGGGAAAAAGCAAGTCATACAGACTTACCATTAAGGATTACAGGAAAGATTATCAAGTAGCCTCAGTACTGGCCAGACTACAGGGAAAAGTCTGGGTTGAGTGTAGGGGAGACTGTTACATTTTATCCCCGGAACAAAATAATGAGGAAGATACAGAGCAAAATATCTAGACATGCTTACAGATTGGGTATAACAAAGTAGATTTTGAAAATGCCCAGAACCTGAGCAGGTAAGGACAGTGTGAAGAGGGCATCGCAGACAAATAAGCAGCATAATGAAGGATAGGGAAGCTGTGAAGGGCAACACACAGGGGCGGGCTATGTGGGGCTACTGAAGCCTTGGCTCAACACATGGGCCAGTTTGAGGAAGATGTAGATGTTGGAGGTTCTAGAGTAAGCTGCTGTGGAACTGCAAAAGCCGGTCCTGTATGTGGTGTCAGAAATTATTTGGAGAGCATCTCTGATTCCAAAAGACAGCAATTGCCTTGGGAGACGCTCTGTCTAAACAATTCAAACTCATGGCAGACACGACGCTGTTGAAGGGTCAGACTCTGGGTTTGCTAGAGAAGTATTTTGGAATCCAGACATTTTCTTGTTGTGTGCTGAAGGAAAATGATAATGCCGATGACAGAAGTTAACAAGTAAACAAAACAAAGACTCAAAGCCACCAAGTCTGGAAAAAAGATAAAAGGATGGCCTAAACAGGGCATGTTGGGTTGTGGCCTATTCCTGCCTAGGAGACTGTTCCAGGCTGACATCTACCTCTGGTGTCACTCCCAGAATGAGCTGAGGATTGCAAGAGCTACAGAGAGATCTTTTTGTCACCGTTAGCATTTGTAAAATTCCAGAATTATATGACATACCACAACAGGGTATCCGAGTGGGAAGAGGCACTTGGGGACAGAGAGCAGAGAAAGCAAAAGGTCTGAAAGTTTCCCAAGTTCCCAGACAAGAGCATTGGAAATCTGGGTGTTTAAAAGTAGAAGGGGAGATGTCCACCCACTTTCTGTGAAACATTGTGGTCCCTTCCCACCCTACGGCCGAAAGTATACCCAGTGAAAGAAGAAAAAGACTTAGAGAACATGCTGAATTTTACCTGAATTTAAACCAAAAACTACTGAGAAATCTGTGTGCTTGGCACTAGAATGAAAATTGAAGTTTGAGGTAGAAGTTACGTTCATTCACAGGAAAGTAAAGGTATTCTCTGCAGCTGTTGGCTTGGAAATCCTTCCCCATTCCACAGAGGTTAACGGAGACTGATGAGATAGCAGAGGTGGAGGTGGAAGGAAGAGAGAAGCAGATGGGAGTCAGCCCCCTGCCCCTGAGAAAGATAAAATGGCATGAACAGGAGGCCTCATTGTGGTGTTCATGGAGACCAAGTGTTCTCTGGCTTAGAGGGAAGAACTGACAGATGAAAAAGAAGCCATCAGTGGAATGACCATGCCCAGGTCACTGTGCCTCAGGAGACACCTGGGTCTTCCCAACCTGCCAACACTAACTTGCATTTGCAGTGCCCTTTGGGACACAAGAGCGAACTCTATAGTAAGAGCCAAGATGCGGGAGCAAGGCTGTCTGGAGGATGCTCTGCACATTTCCATGAAAACCACAATGTCTGCTGCCTGGCCAGCTTCATGCAGTGACCCTTCTTCTGTCATGGCTGAAATCCAGACAAATTGTTCAGAGATGCTCAAGCCTCCTTGGCCAAGCAAAATCTCCTCGTGACTTCTTAACAGGCCATGCTGGAAGATATGGGGTGTGCCTCAGCTGCATTTTTCTCTGGCTAATTACCCATTGTGTTGGTCGTTGCCTCTAACTCAAGGCTCAAAGGACTCAGACATGGGGGAGCAGCGTGACACAAAAGATCTCTTCCTTGAAGTCTTTAAATGGCCACCAAGGGTTGAGCCATGGAAGCTTTCCCCCTTGTGTCTCAAATAGCAAGGGTTTTAATTTGCTTTCCCCAGCAGCTCTAGGGTCATCGTTCTTTTTATAGTTTACACCAGTTGGCTTTCATGTGCGCCTAAAGAAATGAGAGGACTATGGAAGAGCAAAGAGATTGAGGTGACTGGAAGTGGGAGGGGGTCTTTTTTTCCCAGAGACCTCTGAAACTGACAGTAACTACCAGCACTTTGGTCTCAATTAAAATGTACCAGACAACACGCGGGAGCCTAATGTAATCCTTTTCTGCTTTGTTATCCTATTAAAATGCACAAAATTTCAAAGAAAGGGTACTGATGCTTACCCTACTTTTAATCCAGCATTACAGCTCAGACACTAAGTCCAAGAAGAATCCGAACACTGAGGTAATGCCTCCTATCTCTAGCCTTCTTAACGGGGCCTTAACTTGGATCTTGTAAATGCAACAACCTTCCCCCTTCTCATCATAACCTCTCTTCTCTGCCCCTCCTGAAGTTTGGCAACCAGCTACCTTCCTACAAACACTGAGAAATAAGATGGCAGATCCTGTGGAAGACTGGAAATAACAAGAGGCCAGGCTCCATTCCAAGCTGTTTTCATTTTGCTCTGTTTTTTTTTCTCTCCTTTTTTTAAAAATGTATTTTATTTGTTTATTTTCTCACCCTGCTCCTATAAAAGGAAATCTTGCTAGCCATTCTCAGATGCCAGCATCCCCAAGCAAGGGGATTGAATTACCAAAGGCTTTGCAGAACAATCACTGGACAAAAGGTGGTGGGTGAACCCCAAGGAAATGAAATACCTTTATCTTGAAAAACACGAGCTCATAATCAGGGCTTCAAAGGAAGACAAATACTCCGTCAGGCTTTGAAAATCGGGGTCCCCTTTCAAGAATGGCAAAGAGGCAGTGCTGTTGACTTTTGGAACTCTTGGATAACAGGAAGCTTGCTGTCTGGCAGTGGGAATGAAAGCATGAGACATCTTAGAGAGAGTGGGGGTGGGCTCTGGGGACGCTTCCTCCCATTCTTCTCAGAGAGCCCAGCAGGCTCTCTTCTTTCTCTGGTTTCTTTGGAAAGCTCTGAAGGTGGGAACCGACTTTGGGAGTTTGATAGCAACTCAGGGAGATACTTCCAGGAAGCACCCCTACCCCATCAAGTCACACTGAACACTGGGTGGCAGAGAAACTCCAGAGGATTGTCAGAAAACACAGCAGGACCAGAAACAGAGATAAATGGTGACCTGGCCCATCTGCAATCAAGAAATACAACCATTCCGGAGACCAAACTTCTCTCTGTCTGGAAACTGAGCCAAGTTAAGCTGACACATCATTGCTTCAAACATCTGACATCATGTTCTGCAAGAGAGAAAGGGTTCCTGAAGTGAACTTGTAGCATGTATGTAGAATCCCTCATGCCTGGCACCTTGGAGGTTCTGGGAAATAAAGCCAGTTTTCAGGATGCCAGTTAAGTTCTATGAACATCTACTGTAGTGGAGGCATCACAGAGTGGCCGGATTGCTGCTGTAGTGTGAAGGCTGAGGGCTCTGCTTTTAATCTAGATTTGGGTGTGGAGCCGTGGGCAATGAATTTAAATTCTCTACTTTTGTTCCCTTGCCAGGAAAAGAGCCCCAAGTTGTCAAGGGCAACTACAAGATCAAAGTTAAAATGGTTTTCAAGGACAGAGTTAAAGTCCTTAGCATGGAACCTTGCTCATAGTAAACACTCCTAAAGGGAGCCTCCATATTTTTAGAGCACATAACGCTGCCATCAGATTTATTTAGATAGTACCCATTAGCTATGAAAAGTTGGACAGCCCACGTTCTCTGTCTTTTTAATGTTTTTATGTAGTAAGAACAGTGGATCTCTTCTCTAGCCTGTCTAATAATTGGAGGAGATTTGGAAAGTAGGATGAAGTGCCTCTCCTGTAATTGCAAGATTTCTCTAATGCGACTTTCAGTTTGTGTCCTTCTTCCTTCTTTTTCTCCAACTGTTTTTCCCAGAATCTGCTAGGTCTAAGTGAAGGATGTCACAGTGAGGGCAAGCAGAAAGGGCAAGCTTTCTTCTTCATAGTGCCAAGCAATGCAAATATGATGGTTACTGGCTGTGTAGGTCACTCTGTACATGCTAAAGGAGGAGCTGCTGTTTGCAACAGAGTCCCATGGAGATGGCCCTCTCTGATATGTCCACATGGCTGTAGGGGGATATGACTCTAAAATGATCGAAAGCCACATGGATCTGAGAATCTATGTTTCCAGATACTCTTGGAGAGTCTGACACTGCTCAGAGCTTAGCGCCTAGTACATTGTCCAGGTCATGGAAAATGCACCACAAAGATTTATTCATCAGCATCAAAGAGAACATATGATGTCACTTGTGGAGATTATGACTCTTGTCTGTCCTTTCTCTGTCTCTGTGTGGTGCAGCTGCCCCTCACCCACCTACAAACCATTGTTCCAAAAGAGAACAGCATGCATCATGTCTCAGGTACAGATAGATACACTGTTACTTGGAACTCAGTTCTGGTTTTAAGGGTTAATATTTACAGCTACCCGAATCTAAGAAATGATTCCTAGCTAGGCAGAGGGAAAGGAGGGGCAGGTGAGTGAGAACGATTTGAGTCTCTTCACCGCGGTATCTCCTGATGACGTCGGTTCCCCAATCACATTCCAGAGACAAAGAAAATAATGCATTTTCATTTGGGAGCTAGTATTTGTATTTGTGGGTAATCTGTGAGTGACAACAGAGCTAGTATTTCACCAACCAGGGATTTGTGAGGGGAGTCTGAGTCTATTTCAGCTAATGTGTGCTGATTGCTGAAGCACAGCTGAGGCCCAGGCTCCCAGTGTCAGGAGGAAACCCCAGTTTTAAAGCCATCTGTCTAGGTGGCTTACGTACTGCTGTGTACTGGAGAGGACCGAAGCAGTGACTAGATGATTTCCTAGTTCCTCTTGTAGGTGCTAAGGCATCTGTAAGGGTGACCAGGATCTTGCAGGCCAGAGCAAACTCTTTCCAAGCCCCAGCCGACGAATGGCTGTGTGCTGTGAAAGGCATTAGACTTCTAGGGGGATGACTGATGACAGTGTTAAGCAGAATGGCCTAGCTCTCTGAATGTGCCCCTCCCCCCTCCATCTGTTTCTCAGCTCTCACTCTGCCAGCAATCTATTCTTTCTTCTTACTTTCCAATAACTTCCTCAAGGCATGGCTGGTATACAGGCCTCACTCTGAAGAAGAGGAAGAAGAGGCCACTCAGTCAGGAGTTAGCAAGCTGGAGCCAGCAGCCATGATTAACAGGTTGGCCAGGAAAATCAAGAAGCTGGGAAAGAAAGACTGGGCCGATTGGTGGCTCCTGGTCTCTACCAGCATCGCGTTAAAACCTCAGCTCCTTCTGAAAGCGTGACTGTCAGAGTCAGAGTCGTCTTAGCACAGATCACATGGTCGCTTCTTCCCCTCCCCCACTCATCTAACACGGGGATCTATGTCATGGATTAGCCACATCAGTATTTTGCTGCCTTCAGAAGGTCTGGACCATCTGGTTGGCTGGAGCCCTCGCTGAGAGTGGTCACGGTTTACAGGTACCACACACGTGCATTTGATGAGGTCACAATGCAAATCCAGAGTTTTGTATACCATAGGCTTCTACATCTCGGTTATCCATCTCTTTCCTTCTGCTGTTTTATTTTTCTTCATTTTGTGTGTAGGTTTATGTGGTGTGTGTGTGTGTGTGTGTGTGTGTGTGTGTGTTCATGCGTTCTCAGGAGTACAGGTGCATGAGTGCCTGCCTGTTTGTGTATTTGGAGTTCCCAAGGTTGATTTTGAATCTTCCTTGATCACTTCCTACCTTTCCTTCTTAACGTTATGTCTCTCAGTCAAACCCAAAGCTTGCTAGTATGGCATCTTGTTCTTTCCAAGGCTGGAATTCTAGGCAAGCAAGCACATTCATAGGGAAATGCCGTAGGATTCTTGGTATCTGGACTCAGGCCTTCATGTTTTAACTGCTCAGCCATCTCTTCAGTCCCTTCTGGTCTTTTTTTTTTTTTCCTAGAGCACTTGCTGTGGGCCATATCCTATGATTGTGGGGTAGAGAATTAGAGAAGGCCTGGTTCTTCCCAATGAATTTAGTCTAATGGGAAATCTAGATTCATAAACGTGACTAACATGATTGTTGTGTACAAACAATTAGAATGATGCACAATGTGTTATTAGTGAGACACAAAAGCATCAGAGCAGACAGAGTTGTGTATGATCATGTAAGCCACCAAGATAAGGTGACCCTGAGTTCAGTGATAATGGATGAGGTTGGCCAGGTTTGTGTGTGTGTGTGTGTGTGTGTGTGTGTGCTCGAAGAAACTCTGGACTAGTTATTTTTTGCACTATCTATTAGCAGATAACCTGATAGACACATCTGTGGGGAGGAGGAATTTAATTTGATTTTCAGTTTTCAAGAAATTTCAACTCCCTGTGGAGGGAAGGCTAAGGTACAGTTCAGTCCACTGAAGCTTTAAAGCAGCGATTCTCAGTCTTCCTAATGATGTAACCCTTTAATACAGTTTCTTATGCTGTGGTGACCCCCAACCATGAAATTATTTCTGTATCTACCTCATAACTGTAATTTTGCTTCTGTTATGAATTGTAATGTCAATGTTTTTGGAGATAGAGGTTTGTCAATGGGGTCATGACTCACAGGTTCAGAACTGCTGCTTTAAGCCATTTGAAGAGGCACACATTCACATGGCGGTCAACCAGGAATCATTGAGAGGCCAGTCAGACCCAGAGGGGACCTGACCTGCTAGTGACCCATTTCTGCCAGCTGAGCCCCACATCCCAAAGGCTCCACAACCTTTTGCAAATGGTGCCACCAGCTGGAGACCAGGTGCTCAAATGCATGAGCCTGTGGGTAATATTTCAGACCCAAAGCCACAGAAGTGCTTAAAAGGAGTCAAAGTGCACAGACAGGAGCACCAGGGCATGCTGGGAAATGCAAACAGTTCTGTGTCGCTAGTGATGATGTCACAGGTTTTACATTTCGAAAAGATTAGTTTTGTGGAGTAGAACAGGAAATGGCTACGTGCAGAGACATCATTTTGAAGTTGATGCAGTTATCCAGGCAAGGGTTGGGGAAAACCTGAAGCAGAAAGGAGATGGGATGGATAGAGAGAAGGAGATCAAGATAAAGCCAGCAGGACTTGGTAGTAACCAGTGCTTGGAGGAGAGGCAAGAGACCAACAGCAAGCCTGGGTGACTGGTGAGGTTGGGAGAGGGCATGAAGCAGTGGTTTTATAAAGAGCCAGGAAGGGGAGTGTGATTGACAGTGCCCAATGCTGAGATGATTGACAGCATCCAGTGCTAAGAAAGGCTATGTAAGATCAAGGCTTGGAAATGCCCCTTAGCTGAAAAACAAAACGTGGGCAGTGCTATCAGAAGAGCAACCCACCGTCACATGCAAGGACAGCAGGTGATGCCAGCATGTGAGAGCTAACTAGGACTCGCAGAAGTAAACCTAGATTAGTAAATTCATTTTCTCCTTCAGGGCCTAAAATCTTCTCAGGTGTTCAAAATTATGTTTAAGTTCTGAAAAGAAAAATATCGGCTTCCCAATGCACAAAGAAAACTTGCAAAATTAAATTAAGACATGTTTAATTAAATATCTCCAAAATGGAACATTGTTCCAACTTCATTAATTTTTAAATTTAATATTCATAAAACTGCATCTCATTTAGATGCAATTTTGGGGTTAGATTTTCTCATTTTACAAACACTCCCTTCCATGCAGTGAGGGCTGAGAAATCACAGCCAATTGTAATTAACTATTTCTTTCTGCTCTGTAAAACCAGAAGCAAAGAAATTTTAGATACATTTGGTTGTAAGCTGTTGGGTTCATTTTCTTCTACCTGCTTTTATGTGGGATGGAGTTCCCAAATGTATGTGTTTTAGAGTGTGTTAAAATGATGCTGATGTTGACAGCTCTTAAGGTTCACAACGATAGGGAAGAGGGAGGAGGGTCATTGGGTGGATGGAATTGAAGTAGTCAAGAGTCTGAGAGGGGAAAGGCATGAACTGGAGAGAGCCAGTGGAGAGAGGAAGATGGGGAGGTTCAGGAGGTCACCGCCAGGGAGGTGGGGCAGGCAGACAGGGCACAGGTGACAGGTCCGGAGAGGAGAAACAACACCCTTCTAGAAACAGGAAGGAAGAACTCTTCTAGGAGGCCCTAGTCTTCTTCCCCATCTCAGATAGATCTGTCTTCAAGTGCTGGGATTATCTTGGAGTGTCCCAACATGACTTAAGGACTCCCTTTACCTGGGCAGATGGCCATCCTTACCATCACCAGAGTCACTTCTTGACTAGGCTGGCTGGAGAAGCTAGTGCTTCGAGGAGTCATAGGATGTAACAATGCCCTCCTTCTCACTCACTCCCTATCCATGGGCTGGAGCACCAGCCTTTAAACCACAGCCAGACCCTTGGGTATACTTCTTTCTTAAGAGACCCCCCATGCCTCATTCCCCAATCCATATGGATCCTGATATTCCTATACTCAAATGTCTTCTGTCTCCAGTGGCCCAGGTGTGAGGGGCTGGTATTTAAATGAACCCAACTAGATTCCTTTCCCATTTTTAAGATCCCTGCCATGGATTAACTGGGATGGAGGCCCCTACATCAATTGGTGCAGAGTTGGAAAAGCTCACCCATGAATCTGCAGACCAGAGTGCATGATCTGCTAAAATTGTAGCTCATGTGAAGCCTCAGGTCCACTGAAAACAAACTGTCATCTGGACAGAGAATGTAGTATACTGTGTTATTTAAAGAAAGAAAAGAACAGAACACATATCCATTGGGTTCTTTGTAATGAGAAACCCAAGGTATCTTGAAATGGCCAGGTAGCATCCTATTCCTGTTCCTTTCTGTGGAGTATCTTATAGGGTGCAAAACTGGCTCTTCTCGACTACAGCATAGCCCCATGACCCATGACAACTTAACTAAAGATCAGACGTGAAATAATTCTGAAGAGAATAAGACTTAAGCCTTCCAGTCACCAATTCCTTAGATGGAAGAGCTTTTGATCTATTGTTGTAGTCTCCATTCAAAGTGTTTCTGGTGCTTCTCTAAATTCAGTTTCTCCACAGCCAAAGAAAGCATCAAGTTGGCTTGCTAAGCTGCAAGTGAAACGGCCATAATCATTCTAAAAATACATATCAAGATATCTCTAGATATCTTGCTAAGCAATGAGGTTATAACCCAACTTTCTTTTTTTTTTAAGTTTTATTGCAATATGATGAAAAAAATTACATGATTTCAATTTATCTGAATTTGTTAACATTTAAAAACATATTTTAAGTAAATAGAATTAAATCACATTCTTGTTTTCCTTTTGTACCCCAACTTCTCCCAGAGACCCCCCTTTCAATACCTACAATATCTTTTCTATCATATTCTTTAAAATTTATAAAATATTATAACAATAAAAGTGAGTATTATAAAAGTTGTTTGATATAAAACAACAATCAATTTAAAAGTCTTATGTAGCTGCTTGTCTGCAGCAATACTGAAAATACAAACGTTTTTCTCAATATAAATTTTAAATAACTCCAAACATATTAACTGTATATTTCAAAATAGTACATCACTACTAATATTTTCTTAAATGAACATAAATATATAAAGTGTTTTTGTTTGTTTGTTTTGTATTTAGTAGAGCTTAAGATCTTGGCTTTTACTGTGGTAACTTGATACAAGAGTTACAAACGTCAAGCAAAGCATTCATTCTCACAGTTTGTTGTTCTCTTACAAGACCCCTCCCAATTTAATTGTCTACATTACTTTTGGGTATATAAATACTTTTAAAATATGTAAGCTGTTCAGAAAACCATAGTATACTTTAAAAACATGAAATAAACAATACTACTAATAGAGAGGCTGAGATAGGAGA
>NW_022196906.1:36473349-36476662 GCF_008632895.1 Mastomys coucha | reverse complement strand
TATAATTTTGTTGAAGATATTTACTGGCCCATTACCTTGGGAGTCTTCACTTTCTTCTATACCTATTACCCTTAGGTTTGGCCTTCTCATTACATCCTGGATTTCCTGGATGTTCTGGGTTAGGAGATTTTTGTTTTTTGCATTTTCTTTGACCATTATGTCTTTGGTTTGTCATTATGACCATTTGTCTTCTTTGACCAATATTTTCTATGGTATCTTCAGCCCCTGAGATTCTCTCTTCTATCTCTTGTATTCTGTTGGTGATGTTTGCATCTGCGACTCCTGATTTCTTTCCTAGGTTTTCTATCTGCAGTGTTGTCTCTCTTTCTGATTTCTTTATTGTTTCTATTTCCATTCTTAGATTCTGGATGGTTTTGCTCATTTCCTTCACCTGTTTGACTGTGTCTTCCTGTCGTTCTTTAAAGGATTTTTGTGTTTCTTCTTGAATGGCTTCTAGCTGTTTAACTGTGTTCTCCTGTACTTCTTTGAGGGTGCTATTTATGTCTTTCTTAAAGTCCTGTATCATCACCATGAGAAGTGCTTTTTATATCTGAATCTTGCTTTTCTAGTGTAATGGTGGGTCCAGGACTTGCTATGGTGGGAGTATTAGGTTCTGATGATGCCAAGGAACCTTGGTTTTTGTTGCTTATATTCTTATGCTTGCCCTGCATCATCTGGTTATCTCTAGTGCTAACTGCCCTTGCTCAATCTGACTGGTGCCTGTCCTTCCTGTGATCCTGGTTGTATCAGAACTCCTCAGAGTCAAGCTGTCTCTGTGATCCTGTGACCCTGGGCTTGTTAGAGCACCTGGAAGTGGAGCTTCCTCTGGGTGTTGTGGGACTGGTTGCGGAGCTTTCGCCCAAGCTCTGCTCAGGGCACCAGCCCAGACAGACAGGAAGAAACCTGAGTTACTGGGCTGGTGGAGTTCCTTTGTGCCTGGTCCTCTGGTCCCAGTTATTTCCAGTATTGGGACAGATGTTGTGTCCTCCTCACCTCTGATCCTGAGTGTGTTAGAGCGCCTGGGAGTGGAGCTTCCTCTGGGTGTTGTGGGACCGGAAGGGAGCCTAAGGTTTTATAAAGATGAGGAAGGTGAAGAGTCCAAGATAGCAGTGACCAGCTGGAGAGATGACTCAGCAGTTAAGAGCACTGACTGTTCTTCCAAAGGTCCTGAGTTCAAATCCCAGCAACCATATGGTGGCCTTTGACCCAACTTTCAAGAACTTAAAAAAAAGCATAAATGCTTCTTGTCTTAGTTAGGGTTTCATTGCTATGAAGAGACACCATGTCCAAGGCAACTCTTATAAAGGAAAACATTTCATTGGGGCTGGCTTACAGTTTCAGAGGTTCAGTCCATTATCAGCATGATGGGAAGCATGGTATCATGTAGGCAGACTTGGTGCTGGAGGAACCAAGAGTTCTTCACCTGATCCAAAGGAAGCCAGGAGACTACCTTCTTCATTGGATGGAGCTTGGGCACTAAGAGACCTCAAAGCCCACCTACACAGTGACACGCTTCCTCTAACCAAGCCACACCTGTTCCAACCTCCGAATAGTGCTACTTACCATGAGCCAAGCACATTCAACCCACCACATTCCCAAAAATAACAATTTAAAACTAGTTGTAGACATGCCTAGCTGGGGATAAAAAAATCACCTGAAAGGCTTATTTCAAATACAGAGTTCTGGAGCCAGTGAGATGGCTCAGTAGGTAAAGGTGCCTACTGCCAAACATGATGACTTATGTTTGATTCCCAGAGCCTACATGGTGGAGGGAAGGGGCCTCCTGCTGAAGGTTGTCCTCTGACCTCCATATGTGTAGGACCTATGTGTGACTCCTTTGTGTGAGTGTATGAGTGCACACACTGAAATGCAAAGAAATCGATGTAAGAAATGATAATAAAATACAGAATGCATCTTCTGAAGTACTGATTCAGTAGGGCTTGGGAAGGGCAAGAGTCTCTACTTCAAGTTTTCCAGGAGTTTCTGATAGCAGCCAAGTTTGCAATGCCCTGGCCAAGTAGAGGTAAAAAGTCTTACTTTCCAAATAAGTTTAATAACATTTTAGTCCCCTCTCCCAAATATCCAAGTCTAGAACTATTTCAGGGTTTGGAGATTTGAGATTTTGGAATAGCAACTGGCTGGGCATCCCTTGGCCTGAAAATCTAACATCTAAACTTCTCTGAAATCTAAAATTATTTAAGCATATGCTCAAAAGCTTTAGATTTCAGAGTTTTGGATTAAGAGTGACCAAACTGTAATAGGCTGGCTCTCGTGAGAGTGGTTCTTCTTATCTCCGGACATCCCAAAACACATTGTTAAGAAGATCAGCTGGAAGTTTTAGAGTTTGAGGTATTTTGGTGCTATGTCAGACTGGGCCCTCACCCCTCCCTTAAGACAATCCCTAGCTCCCAGCCCAGTACTATCTTGTGGTTTCTCAAACCCCCTCCATTCACAGCTAGACCTCCCTACCCTAATTTACTGCAGCCACCCAGCTTCTCTTTCAAAGGATGAATGAAATCTCTTCAGGAATGAGTTTGGCTGACCATCTCCAAGACTCCCTCTGGCTGTTTAGGCGACCTTGAATTGCTGTTGTGTGTCTTCCCCTCCCTCAAATAATGGCTACTTCTCATCACTCTCTTCCAGGCCTGGGAATGGAGAATATTGGTGGAATCTTTGTGGTTCTTATTTGTGGCTTAATAGTGGCCATTTTTATGGCTATGCTGGAGTTTTTATGGACTCTCAGACACTCAGAGGCATCAGAGGTAAGCTTCCAAAGACTTCCAATGACATACAGGCCACAGCAGTGTGAAACACTCTGGCTTTTGCAAGCATTTCAGACAAGACCTGTGTAATGCTTCCAGAGGGTACACAGGATGTGTAATATTTCAGTCCCCAGAGTAAAAGATCTGAGTACGCACCGTCACATATTGATTGTGTAATCACAGAAAGGCTCCAGATTCTCTTTGGACACACCCATCAAGTTAATATGTGAGGAAAGATATTTTAGGAACAACAGGCTTTAGTATAGTATCGTGTGGTGTGTATGTGAAGGTACCAGGCTTCTTGTGTGAAATATGACCTTGGACTTTCTTCCATTTTGACTGCGCTTTTGCCATAAAGGCAAAATATCCTCAGAGATATCCCAACTTAAGGAACCAAGAGGTTCATTTTCTATCTTAGAGATTTTTAATAAATTTAATTCTCTAGCGGAGGCTTAGAGACTGGGTTAATATCTACTTTGCATCTCTGGAAAGTGTGAGAGGAATCAGTGCTTTCTTCCATTGGCTCTCCTTCTCTCCCTCCCTCCCTCCCT
>NW_022196906.1:36469631-36472948 GCF_008632895.1 Mastomys coucha | reverse complement strand
CCCCCCCCCCCACATACACACACTTTAACTTTTGCTGAGGAAATATCTCCTGACTGTACAAACAACAACCTGGAAGCCTATGGGGAGCTACCTCCTAGGAGAGTTGGACATGACATCACTGCCTGCTAGTCTCTTGGCTATCTGTGCTCAGCTTGTTCTTCTGCCTGCATGAAGAGAGATTGATTTCACTTCCCACTTCCCCCAAGAAATGAAGAGTAGCCAGCCCCTGTCTAAACACCCCCCTCACCTAAAAATATATGCATCAGGCTAGCCGCGGATGCTGCTATAGCTGGGGGTGCTACACTCACAGTGCCTGTACCTGATCCTGCCACTCCTTGTCTCTAAGACTGTTGACCCTCTCTCCAAAGTTCACAAGCATGCCCCAGTTGTTCCTTTTACAGAGTAGCAACGTCACCATCACCGTGCCTTACACCACCCTTCTCCTGAGCTAAGGACATTTGGTGTCAGGATTGTCCCCCTCTCTGCCCTTGATCCTGTTTCAGCCTGGCTTCTTTTCACCCCTGCTATGAAAGGGCCTCTGCCCCATTGTCTGACCCTTTCAGCAAAGAGCAAACCAAAAGGAACATTGTCATTCCAGACTCTCTTGTCCTTTTAAGGAACATGGGCCCTCCGGTATGTTTGCTTCCAGTTCAAGTTTCCTCTCCCTTTGCCCATTCCTTAAATTCTGCTAATGCTTATGTATTCCATGTGGGCCTGATTGGGTGTGTCTTTCATTCCCCATTTCTTCTCCTGCCTTTACTCTGGACCAGCAGAACCAACCATCCTTCAGCCACCCCAGCACCAATGTAACCCTGACATAAAGTGCTTACATGCCATACCACAAGGACTCTAGACATGGAGGTGCTTGGATGTAAGGACTGCTTGTTATCCTTGTATTTCCATGGCAAATCACAGTGTTTGACCCACCGTAGATGGAAAATGAATGTTGTTATATTCTTGTCACATGTAATGGATCAAGCAGGTGGCAAGGGGGCTGTTGCCATAGTAATTGTTAGAAGCACAGAGGTTTAGTGATTTGCCAAGAGTCTCTGTTAGTGACAGTGATGGGTCTCGAATCAGAGCTGGGAGCGTGTTCGGCCATATTCTATGAGCTGATATCTGCAGCTGCTTCGCATGGGCTGTTTCTCCATAGAGCTTAGGCAGGCAGGGTCTTGACTTAAATTGAAGTTCAATGACTCCCAGACTGCTCTGATAGCTAAAATGAAGAGGATGCTGTATTGGCTGTATGACTATGGTACAATATTTGTCCCATAGACAGAACACAAGAAAGAGGCTTCTTTTGCCATCCTGGTCCTGGAGTGCCGCTGTGACCTCAGAGATGAGAACTCAGCCTACTATGCTTGGGTTTCAGAGTTAGACAGGTCCAAGTTCTAATTCTCAGTAGAATACTCATTAGTCGGTTCTTTACAAAATATGTATTTCCTGAATTCCTACCTACATATCTTCAAAGTGAATATGATAATGTTATTAGTAATAGTAACAACAGTAACAGATGTTTATAATTATTTATCCATTATTTGTCAGACCCTGAAAGCTAGAATGGTCCTGAGCCCTTTGCAAGTTTGATACAAATGCTTTCTTCTACGAAGCCTAATTAATGTGTACCATCTTTGTTGCATTCATCGTGAATACACAAACCTTTGCTGTAGAAATAACAAGGTGCTCAAATATGGAGTCTGTCCTAGCCCCACAGGGTGTTAAACATCATGCAGTGCTTGTTTGTGATTGCCTTTTCTAAAATCTGGAATATTCTGCATTTTGAGATACAGCTGGAGCCAAGCATTTTCTATTAGGGGACTGTGGACCTTCAGATGTTCACAAGTTTGCTCCAGTGGTTTTGGGGTACATCATCTTCAACGGTTGGCAACTTCATTCAGGACAGTTATAAGGAAGTCAAGGCTTGTGATGGCTTTTGGCCATAGTAGAACTGTCACGCTGGTGGAGATGAAAGGGAGAATGGGGAAGAAAAGGAGGCTGCTCCCTCCCACTGTGTTTCCAGAATGTTCTTTTCTAGCTCAGACAACCCAGTTAGGCACAAGAGTCTTTGGACTAAAGACAAAATGTTCATGAACAAATGATGATGTTTTCAAATACCAGGGAGACTCATGTAGGAGAGTGTTTGTTTTAAGTAGGTTTCAAGATCCAAATTTACCTGAGGTCAACGGGTGAAATTCTCAGGGGTAGAAGAAGCTAAGCAGAGCAGGAGGTCTCAGTGTTAGTGGGAAGGTGCCAAAATGGCACCCTGTCTCTCCCAAGATGCTGACATTGCTCTTTGAAGGTGGCCAGAGATAGGGCATCATCTGGGGGAAGCTGTTGTGGGGCTTTTGAGCCTTTAGCAAGAGTGGGGAATGAAGGCTTCATTTAACTTTTTCACCTGAGATGAGAGGCCCTCCCAATCACTCCATGTCTACAGACCCAAGGAGACTCATGAGGCCGGTTCTGAGTGGCTAACTGTGACCTCTGCTGTCTCCCCCAGGTGTCTGTATGTCAGGAGATGGTGGCAGAGCTGCGCAGCATCATCCTGTGCCAGGACAATATCCATCCCCGGCGGCGGCGCTCTGGAGGCCTGCCACCCCAACCCCCGGTCCTGGAGGAGCGCCGGCCCAGAGGAACAGCGACGCTCAGCAATGGCAAGCTATGTGGCGCCGGGGAGCCAGACCAGCTGGCGCAGAGACTGGCACAGGAGGCCGCCCTAGTAGCTCGAGGCTGCACGCACATCCGCGTGTGCCCGGAGTGCCGCCGCTTCCAGGGCCTGCGGGCGCGACCGTCACCAGCGCGCAGCGAGGAGAGCTTGGAGTGGGACAAGACCACCAACAGCAGCGAGCCCGAGTAGTGGCGGCGGCGAAAGACCGTGGAGCCAGGCGGGGAGGCGAGAGGGCTAACGTTACAAGTTCCTTCTCTCCGGATTCGAGATTCAATGACTTTACAAAGCGATCAGAGCCCAATGCCCCAGCAGGAGGCAGATCCCGCCCGGTGACAGAGCAAGTCTATCCAGAGAAGTTGAACCCACGTGGCAGAGACGCTGTCCCTCGTGGGTACAAGGACCCATCTCCTCCCAGAGGGCCTTTCCCTCACCCTCAAATAACTTGGATTCTGGGTAGTGGAGCCCTGCTGAGAGGGCAGTTCAAGAAATTGATGGTGTCATCAGTTGAATTACCCCCTAGGAAGGGGCCATTGTACCCTGGGTCTAGTTCTTACAGGAAAAAAAATTAAACTCAACAGGGAAGTTTTTCTTTTCTGAATTTGTATATTTTTGTTAATGTCCTTTTCTTTCCTCTCATGTTTTTTTTTTTTTT
>NW_022196906.1:36466327-36469606 GCF_008632895.1 Mastomys coucha | reverse complement strand
TTTTTCTCTCTGTCCCTTCTGGTTTCTGTTCTAAGGTTCTCTGTCTTGTGCTTAGTGGGGAGGAGTGTGGGTTGGGAGTGAACATCTGGCACCTCTTTCTGTCTGTCTTTCTTTCCTTCTTCCTTTCTTTCTTTCTTTTTTAATTTTAGGTTTTGGAGTTGCAGGTGCACTGGGTTTCAGGTGCTGACTCCCCACCCCACCCCCACCCCCCAGTCCTCACCTGCCACCCCCCAAGTGTGGTGTTTGGTGGTCTCCCTCTGCATAGAGAGCCTTGGGTGAAAGTCCATCAAACAAACTTTTTAAATGCAACAAACAAACAACAAAAACAAACCAGTCTGAAATCTCCCTGGAGGAACCTTGGAATGCCTGGGGCGCTAAGGGTTCATCTGGCTTTTTTCCTTTTTTCTTTACCCTTTTCATCTCTGAAAACAGAAGTGAGGCAGACTCTGTAAAGCATGCTGAGAACTGTATAAGAAGGAGGTATGTATGCGTTGTGTGATTTTCCTACACTGTGGTCCTGGCTTCCATTGCAAGGTACCACTCAGAGAAGAGAGGACAGGGCGCCCAGTGGGAATGATGGACTCTTCAACTGCATCTGTTTTTAGCAGAAGTTGGTAGCTGCCTCTGAAGCCCTACCCACAAGGCTCTTATGGATTGAGTGACTTTTTGGTACTAGACATGAAACCTGGGTGCAACTGTGTGTGTGTGTGCGTGTGCACGTGTGTGTGTGTGTGTGTGTGTGTGTGTGTGTGTGTGTATTCATGCTCCCATATGAGTTACTCAAGCATATATGCATGTTTATGAAACAGACCTTAAGTAGCCAACAATGTGCCTAGTTCTTGGGAGACAATGGAGGCTTTTAGCCCATCACTGGCTGAGGAACTAGGAACAGGAACTGTGAGTTCAGATCTCTGTGTGGGCAGTAGCTTTCCTTGTGGGGCTCAAGGATGAACCGTCTGACCTCTCTGCTGCAGACTGGGAGTCAGCAATACTTTCCTAGGTATCCGGGAACTGCTCTACTGGTAAGAGGTTTGCAAGGTCTGATGGGAGTGCCCTCTCAATGGGAGGGCCAAGGCTCCCAAGGAGTTACTTGGCCTTTGTTTGGTCTCACCACTCCAGAATTCCATGAAGACTTGTCATTTTCGGATGGAAAACAAATTCTATGCAATTTCTGATAGTAACTTAGAAAATTCCAAGACAGACCAGAGAGAGAGAGAGAGAGAGAGAGAGAGAGAGAGAGAGAGAGAAACAGCTGCCACCAACTCCCACGTCCTGCACTACCACCTTGAGCTGAGCTGATTTCACTTGGCTCCTGTTCTGAATGTACTAAAAAAAAATTTTTTTTTTTGAAGATGATGAGCTGAATTCCCTGGTGCCGCATTATGCGTAGGTTGGCATCCTCTCTGTGCTGGGATAGTTTGTTAGAGTTGCTACCCTGGGGCCAAGTTGTAACCCTGATTCTTCTGGATTCATGTCAGAGATGCCCTGCTGGTCCTAAACTGACCCCTTACTACTAATTCTGAATCCATTTTTTTTCCATTTTTCTCTTTAACTGTCCAGTGGCAGCAAACTTTGTGGGACACTTAAGATTTTCTTTTTGTTTTTGTTTTTGCCATTCCTTGTGGAGGAATACAGATTTGGTGGGAAGGACATTTGAAAGCTGACTGCCAGCAGTCCCCCCCCCCCCCATGGTGTTACCACTGATCCACCCGCAGCCCTTTCTCATGCTTCTGACTCCAGGATCCCTTCTGCCAGATCTTGGACAGGAAGGTTTGTTTTTTTAAACTCGTTTTTTATGAGCAGGATATCTTGATCAATAGAGACTTTTTTTAATGGATTAGTGAAGTAAATGTTCCCATGCATCATTTGCGATGTCTGTTTCCTTCCCTGTGTGGAGTAACGAGGTGACTGACAGCACCAGGCAGCTTTCCTTAACTCCCCGACTTTCTCTGCGCCTTCCTCCAGTTGCTACATGAATCTGCTACAAGCTGTTTCTGGTCCTTGGTTTGTCTCCACATTTGATTCACGGGTCGTTGACCTTCTTTCTCATCCTGTGTTTTCTATCTGACTCTGTGTACTATATAAAGCAGTTTTTTTTTTCTTGTCTGTTTATCTTTCTTCGACTGGAATATTTACAATAAAACAAACCCTAAAATGTTAGTGATGGGTGCAAGGTGTTTGAGTTAGGAAAGTGTCGTGCCCATGCCCATTGCCCAGGTATAAAACTCCAAAAGAGACTAAAACAAGGACCCCACTTTCTATCTTACCCTCCACCTATCCCACTTACTGCTGCCTCTCTCTCTTCTCCCTTCTTTGATGCCCTCCTCTCCTCCCCCCTACTTCCCTCTTCACTTCCCACCCCCTTCACCCTTTGTTCAGATCCCAGCGAAGTCTGGGTGGCTTCTTTCAGTTTTCAAGGTCTGGGAGCCTGAGCCAATTTCCCCCCTCCACCTATACACCCCTCAAAACGGATATGCATGTTAATGGAGTTCAGGTTTGTGGGTTTTTTGTCTTCCTAAATGCACTTTCGCAGAATAGTCATCTACTGATACCTGGGGGGTAACTCTAGCCAGATATCACCCCAGATTCCACTGGGAGCCCGAAGATTACATCAATTAAAATATAATACTTTGCTTTATTTCTTTTAATTGCTCTACAGGGCCCCAACTGTCACAAGATCTCTACTTTAGAACCCAGGTGGGGTGTAAGTTGAGCATGCAGAGGTTGGAAAATCTTTTGGCTTCCTCTACTCCAATGTTCATATGAGAATATTCATGCTGGGAACTTGCCAAGCGGCCCTCTTATTGGTTAGGTGAGACTGAAATATCACGCTAGTCAGTCCATCTGGGACTGCTCTGTGAAAGTTCATTAGTTTGGGATTCCAAGGAGTTTATTTTTCTTTCAGATTCCAAAGAGGACATCCCATTGGTATACAGGGCCAGGATGGAGCTATGGATGCAACGAGAGAGAGAGAGAGAGAGAGAGAGAGAGAGAGAGAGAGAGAGAGAGAGAGAGCAGTATGTGGCCCTTTCATTTCCCTGGTGTTCACAAGGCAAAGTAGTCTGGGAATGATAAGAAAGGTCTGATTCTCTGGCTGGCTGTCAGCCCTCAGGTTTAACAATGGAGAATGCACAGAAGACGTGCTCTCAGAAAGATGTGTCTGAAAGCTGGGGCTTCCTATGAGGCCTGCTCATGAGAAAACCAAAAATCTTAAGTAGCTTTCAGCTTTGAAGACTTCTTCTGCCATTCAGGAAAGGTAACTCCCTATACACACACACA
>NW_022196906.1:36455260-36466159 GCF_008632895.1 Mastomys coucha | reverse complement strand
GAGAGAGAGAGAGAGAGAGAGAGAGAGAGAGAGAAATGCCAGTCCCTACCAGGACCAAACTGAGACCATTCTCAGGTGCAGGCAACTTGGGGGTTCTCTGGTGTGCCTCAGAGATTAATGATGGCACACTTCCAAAAGACCTGTCCCATAAAGGAAGAGATTCCAGAGGAGTGGAGATAGCCTTTCAAGTCTTAGAACTGGGTGGTCAACAACTTCACTAGCACTTAAGAACAAGGGGAGAGACATCCTGGCATTGTTATTAGAAGATGATTTCACTGGAGTCTCCAAATCCAAAGAATGGATGAGGTAACCCAGGCATCACGACGAGGCAGACCACAGAATTTGCGCTAGAAGGGGAGAGAAGGAAGTCTGTGAAAGCTATACAAGGGAAAACATCCTCTGACCAGGGACGGCAGGACAGGACCCAAGAAAGGGCATAAGGAAGCTGGGCATCTAATATAGCTGGAGATTAACTGCGTGCATGCAAATGCTCCCTTAGGTGAGGCGTTCGAGGGAGTCAGTGCACAGGCACAGTGGCTGAAGTGGTGACATGCAGGATGGAGGTTGGACTGCGTATTGTCCACACTATATAGAGAGCTGTGTGTCTCCTGCTAGAAGACAAGCTAAAGGGTCCCACCTATTCTGTGATATTCCTTATACCCAATCTAGCTTTTTCTCTTGGCTATGTCAGAGAAGTCAGAGGGGAACAGAGATGGGAGGATCTTGGGATGTGGTAAAATGTTTCCCCATGGATTGGCAAGTGGTTAGGTCGTTCTTATTTCACAACACCACTTTAGACCTGTGGCGGGAAAAACAACACAAAGAAACAAAAGCCAGAGATCTAGTACCCCAAGAGAACAAAGTTTACCTGTGAGAGAAAGTGGTGGGGACTGGGGAGATGGCTCAGTTGGTAAGTACTGCCTGCCTTTCAAGCATGAGCACCTGCATTTGAGCATCAGAACCCATTATGAAAAGCTGGGGTGCTGGAGAGATTGCTCAGCATTCCAAGCGCTTTCTTCTGTCCCCGAGGACTGGGGCTCAGCCCCTACAACTGCCTGTAACTCTAGTTCTAAGGGATCCGTTGCCCTCCACTGGCCTCCACAGGTGCCTGCACACATGTGATGCACAGACATGCATGCAAGCAAAACACTCATACACATAAAAAAAAAAAATCTTGGGCACCTCTAGCAGCATTTGGGAGATGACCACAGTCTAGCCTACTTAGTAAGCTGGAGAGCAATGAGAGACCCTGTCTAAATAGATTTTTTTTTTAATTGGACAGCACACGAGGAACAGGACCTGAGGTGATTCTCTGACCTCCACACTCATACTAAAGCTGGAAAATAAGGCTCTGCTTCATGTGCCTTGGAGGGAAGCATTGGCTAATTCAAACTGGTGAATAAAAAGCTAGCATGTGGTTGCCGTGGCTCCCTTGTCTTTGCTCCCACCCACAGCACTGCTTTTGGAGGAAATCTGGCTCGCCTGTGATGCTCATTATGGTTGTCTGCCACCGTTACTTGGAGATGCTCACCACTATCTCCCTTCCAGGCTTCTTTAAATTGTATTAGTGGGATTAGCTGTTGGAAGCATCAGCCTCACCCTGTGCAATGCCGCTACGCTCGGCAGCCGTCTGGAGTGGACTCTGAGCTGTTTGTGAAGAGAATCTGTTTAACATTGGAGGACGAGAGTTAGAATACAGAACTGAAAATGTGGAGCCAATATGAAAGTAACGTGGAACAAAAGCCTCCAATTTGTAACACACAGGAACATTGAACGGTGCTGCCTTTCAGCCCATTAAATCATCCATCCTGTTATCCATAGCACATGGAGTCTGCCTGGAAAGTTATTCTACTTGGATTGTTCCGATTAGATTCTTAGCGGCTTTTCCACTAAAAGTACAAGTCACTTCCATTTCCACATCATCTGTAATCCTAGAGTACCGAGTGGACTGAGAAGCGTCTTAAATCACAGAAACTTGCTGAAATGTGAATGCCAAAGCAGTGAAGTCACAGGCAGGCAGACTACTCTGGCCAGCGCTACCCAGAGACTGTGTGTACCCACCAGCTCTCATGTGACAGGACTTTCAAACTAGCTTAAACAACATCCGATAAAAATAGTTCTGCCAGAGACAAAGCTGTGTTTCTTTGCAGATTTCCCCCATTTTCTATAAACTAAAACTTGATGGGTGTGTCTGTGTGTGGTGTGTAGGTGTGTGTGCTTGCATACATGTGTGTGCACTGAGTGTGGCATGTAAAGAAGTTTACCAAAATCATCAAGGTTTTGTCATCGTGTTTGTCTGTAAGGTATGTGTGAATATGAAGTGTGTAACAGTGTTGTGCATGTGTTATGTTTGCATTCTGTGTATGTGTTAGCAAGTACATGCAGTTTTGTGTCAATGTGTATATGAGGTGGGTGAGATATGGGCGTAGTGTGTGTGGATAGCAGTTTAGCATAGATGAATAGGTTGTCAGTGGTTTTAAAGAGTATATGTAAGTATGTAATGTGTGTACATATGCTTGTGTGTGTGCATGTATGTGTGTGTGTGTGTATGTGCATGTGTCCATGTAATGTGTATGGTTTATAAGGAATGTGGTGTGATGTGAACATTTGGTGTATGTGTGGATGGTGTGAGAGCATGTGGTGTGTATGTGGTGTATGAGTGTGCAGTGTGTGCAATTAGCACAGATTAGATAGGTTCTTGCCAATGTGTCAGTGTGGTATAAACATGTGTGTGTGTGAGAAAGTTGGAGGGTAGTGTTTGTATGTGAGTGTATGTGGCAATGTAGCTCAGTCATGCTAGTTCATAAATAGTGGAAGATGACCTCTTAGCACTTAGGCCTTTACCCTGTGCTTCAGGGAGACAGAGCTGGGCTAGCTTCTGACTTTCAACAGCTCAGTTCTTACTTAATAGCTTTTGGTGTCGTTCATTTCTAAGCTCAACGTACATGCAGATGCATGCGGCAGGAGGTATTTCTTCCCCTAGTCTCAGCTGAGTGATGCCGTGCCTGAGCTGACTTCTTAAAACCTACTGCTTGCCACCCTCACCAACTGAAACTCACCCACTGTTCCTCCAGGTTGAGTGAGCCACCCTACAGAATGTTCTGCGGTGATGTGACTGAGCAGCCAGTGAGGAGAGGGGCGGGGCACTGCTCTCCACCCTGGATTCACTCACAGCTTCACCCATTCCTCACAGAAGACCGTCTTCACACCAATACAGCAATGCACTTGTTGAAGATTGAGTATTCCAACTGAGTACAAAGTCCAAAATTCAGAGACATTTAAATTCAGATAATCTGACTTTGTTTAATGTGATGGAGCAGCAGAGTTGCTGGAGCTGCTGTTGTTTGAAGAGAACCCGAGGCGCTTGTTGATTTCAGCCTCCTGACAGCTTCTCACTTCCCTTCCACTCTATCTGACGATCCCCCTGCATTTATCTTTTGATGTCAAGCTGTTCCTCCTGCCTTTGTTCTGATAGTTTCTACCTGTTGGTGGGGCCATCTTTGCACTGCCAAAGTTTGCCCATATTTAAGCCCTGGTTTAAATGCTATTTCCCCAATGAGCACATCTAAAGTAGAAAGAACCATTTCTTTCTTCCTGACCACTCTGGGCCTCCCTTCACAACTCCTATGACTTCCTGCTTCTTTTATGCATGAAATGTGCTGTCCAGCTCCCCCCCCCCCACCACCTCTCCTAGCAACGCCTTTAGGAATGCGGAGAAATGTACCTCTGCTTCTTCACAGGGGACAGGATTCCTGACACATGTTCGCTTCCTATGAAGGAATTCATGAATGAATGAGGCAAATCTGACAGAAAGCAAACACACATAAAAATGTAACAAGTGTGAAAGTGAGTGGCAGGGATATGCTAATGCACCCTTGATTCAAAGCAACCAAGCTAAGAGCAGCTTAATGATTTATAACAAGCCAAAATGTGACTTCACTCATTTTCCTCCCTGGTCATGCGGCCTGTGGGGAGAGCAAGATGATAATACCTGTAGGTGGCTAGGGACCCACCTGAAGGGTGTGAGGGGATGTTTACTTACTGGTGACTGCTTGTCTTCCACACAGGCTACAAGAATCCAGTCTCCTGACTCTTAAACCTGTTCTGAGACAATCAGCCAGCTTATTCCTGTCTCCCTTAATGATCAAACAAACAAAAACAAAAAACAAAACAAAACCAAAAACAGATGCACTGATCAAACCTTGGGTTGCGGACTATCCATTCTAGTGGACGCCCATCAGGGTGGCACTTGCTCAGAAATGGTCTCCTTTACCAATATGGTTGAAATCAACCTGGGGTCCTTTGTATTCACGAGGAAAAGATCTACTTCTCCTAGTGGTTGGCTTTAAAACGTGAAAATAGCATCGTGGTTTGAAGGACAGTAAATAATAGTCCTAGCATGTCAAGTGTTTGCAAGGGGAGGTCCTGCTCATTTTGAGAAGTTCAGAAGAATGCTGCCCTTTTCTTACTAAGTGTTGATGTTCAGATGGAAGGAAAGAAAGGCCAGTGGAGAGCCTGGTCCCACCCACCATGGTCTACCGGGGCAAAGGCACTTGCTCTTGTAATTCTCCAAGGAGCATCTCCCAGTAAGTTAAATCTCATTATTTCGAGGCTGGGAAACAAAAGCCCCCCCCCCGCCCCCCGCCAAAATGAAATGCCACACCCACAGTTCTGCAGGCAAGGGACCACTAGGCTCCAACTCTAGGGTCAAGGGCAAAGTCCTTGCTCTTCCCAGAACTGGGATCAGTCCCTTAGCCTGGCTTCATGTGAGCTCACCTGGGTGGATTGTCCCAGAAAGGGCAGAGACTTGGCAAGGGGCCACATTAGCTCAATTTTTCACCAGCTAGGACTTCTGCTTTTTGCTGGTGATTAATCTCTCTGACTCTGCAATCCTGTTTGTCCCTGATACTTTTGCATTTGTTTCTTGATGCAATTTTCTCTTATGATGTTCATAAATGAATATCTCTTAAGAGACAGTATTGGATTAGAAGTGCCATTTTATTAAGGTCTCTTACAATGGTTTTTATTATTAATAACAATGAAGGTTTGTGGTTTGAGTGTAGCTATGTCAACTCAGCCAAGGTGGTTATTTAGTTGAAGTGAGCAGAGCAGCCAGTGACTCTGATATACCTTCCCAGTCCCACCCTTCCCACGTATAAGAAAGTCAGATTCAGTGATCAGAGAAAAATAAATCCAAAGACAACTGTGTATGGCCTTTATGGCTCTAAATTTGCCATCTGACTTAATTATCTGGAAGGGGCTCCAGTAGTTGGTTGCCTCATTCCTGACCATTAAGGACCACACTCAGGCCATTGTGGTTAAAAGTGCAGTTCTGAGAACTTGAAATGATAAACCTTTATTGAATACTAAGCATATATTAATAAGGAAGAATAAGGAAGGGGGACACCTGTGGGTGTGAAAATGAGGTCACTCGGGAAAGGTGGGAGACTTTATCTGGTACAGTTGCTAGAGTTCACAATCCATTTTGCTCAGGAGTGAAAAGAGAAGGAAGATCATGGATGCAAAGCAGTGTGCTCACCCATCACTAGACCACGTGAGTTAATGTAACCAGACACAGACTAACCATAGGATAGATGATTCTTTCTTTTTTATTTTTTTATTTTAAATACTTTTTACACAATATATTTTGATCATATTTGTTCTTCCCTCAGCTCCTCCCAGATCTTTCCTACCTCTCTACCCATCCAATTTCACATTCTTTCTCTCTTAAAAAAAAAAAGGAAAAAATTAAAAATGAAAATAAAGACAGATAAATAAAACCAACTAGGCAAAAATATCAAAATAAAACAAAACTACTCCTGGGCATGGGTCCTGTCCTAGAGTGTGATTAATAAACCCAGTGACAACTGCATTGGAGAAAACTGATTTTTCTTTTCTCAGCAAGTATCAACTGATATAGCTTCCTGGTGAGGGATGGGACTTTGTGTCCATTTCCCTATCTCAGTTCTGGCATTTTGTCTGATTTGAACTTCTATGGGTCTTGTGCTTGCTGCCACAGTCTCCATGAATTCAAACATGGGTCAGTCCTGCCATGTCAGGAAGATTCTGTCTCCTTGCAGTCACCCATCACGTCTGGTTCTCACAGTCTCTCAGCCTCCTCTTCCTCATAGATCCCTGAGCCTCGTTTTCAGCTTTGCAGAAAACATCCCATTTGAGACTGAATGTTCCACAGTTCTCTCTGTCTACACACAGTCCAATTGTGAGTCTCTGTGTTAATTACTGACTACTGCAAGAAGAGGCTTCAGCAATGTGGGTTGGACGATGCTCTGATCCATGGGTATAACACTACCAGCAGGAGTCACTTTATTGCTATGTTCATTTAGCCAAGAAATGGTAGTGTTTTTTTTTTTTCCCTAGGGCCTGGGACTTATCTAGTCTCATGTTCTTGGCCACTTTAGCAATGTTGAGTATGGATTCCATCTCATGGAGCAGACCTTAAATCCAAGTTTTTAAGAAAGTGGTTGTTTGCTTTTGTGCCACTATTGAACCTGGCGTCTTGCAGACAGTTCTCTGTTGAGGGTTTCAGGATTGGTAGATGGGTTAAACTGATGGTGACTTTTCTCTCTGGTGGCATACACGGTACCTGCCAGCACCATGAGTGCTAGTCAGTACGGGTGAAGCTTCTGGCTGGGCTCCAGCTTGGTTTTTCCATATTCAGAGACATAAGTTATGTATTCAACAATAGGGACTTACCATCAGATTCTGGAAGTAACTAATTGACTTGGCAATAGTCTGTGGTGTTTAGGAGGTTTTACAGGACCCATTTGTCCAACAACTTCACAAGGTGTCACCCATTTCATAGGTGATTCTTACATTTGGTTGGAAGTCAGTTTTATTGGAAACTAGTTGATAGCATGGTCATGGTGACCCTATAATGAGAATTATGACTGTAATAGTAGCCACAGGGCTGGGGCACTAACTCAGTCAGCACAGTGCTGACTCAAAAATGAGGGCCTGAGTTTGACCCTAAGTGTAGAAAAATCCTAGGTCTGCTACTTACTTCATGTATGTAGTCCCAGCAACGGGGAGATGGAAGCAAGTCTAACTCTGGGGCTCACTGGCCAGCCAGACTAGCCTACTTAGTGGGTTCAAAGCCAGTGAGGGACCTTGCCTCAAAATGAAAACAAACAAACAAACCAAAATGAGGTAAAGAACCTAAAGAATGACAGGCAGAGTTGCTCTCTGGCTTCTACCCAGCATCCCAGAAGAGCACGTGCGCAGGTCAGAGAGTGCTAAGTCTGGGCTACAGGGAAAACCTGACCTCACAAAATCAAACCAAACCAAATGAAGTCATTACTATTTTTCATAAAAATCCTTGAAGTCTAAATTTGAGCTCCCACTATTGGATCCATATGGGATCAGATATGGCATCCATCTCTGTACAAACTATGATACAGTTAAGTAATACAACACATGACATACTCTCTTACTGAATAAATATGAAACACGCACTTCCAGAATCATAGAAGACATTAACAAAAGATGGGACTGCAAAGGCGCAATAGCAGTAGGTATGCTGTCTACCAATAAACTTGATAGTAAGAGTGTGTTCTGTAGTCAAGCATGGGCCTCAGAAGTCCTCTGTGTGCATGCTTCTGCCCTAGATACCAAATACAGAAAATGCATCAGTCAACATTGAGGAAGTCTTCTCCATGTCACTTGTTTGACTCTGAATCTTAAATTGGTTTCGTGAACCTTGTACTATTTACCAGTTAAGCCATATCGTAAGTTCTTTAAACAAACAAAACCAACCAGTTAAAGCAACATACATATTCAACAGATATAAAATGGAAAGTACCAAAAAAAAAAAAAAAAAAAAAAAAAAAAAAAAAAAAAAAAAAAAAAAAAACCAACCCAGATGTCAATATCTGAAGATGATCATTATTGTGATTCTGTCTTCTGGTAATTTTATTAATGTTCTTGAGTAGGCATGTTCTTACTAGGAGTAAATACATACGTATAAGACTTACCTAGCATGGTTGTCATCAAAAGGAAGGGTACATTTCTCTGGAGCCCCAGGACTCTGTGAAACAAGACTCTTCTGTGTATGGAAATGCTGAAAAAAGGAATGACTTTCTGACTCAATCACCAATCAATACATGAATAAACAAACCTGCACACCCACATGCATGTACACACAAATGAACGCATGCACACTTGCACACTATAAAGCAAACTTCTTGCTCCTGAGGCATTTCCAATCAGTGAGGAAAGGGAAGCCCAGGACAGTGTGTGGGTAATCTCAGGACAGTCCTGGCTTAGAAGGGCATGTGGTACAGAGGGTGGCTTGGAACACAACTGAAGGGCATACTTGAAGAATGTGAGATTCTTTTTTTCTACCCATCCAGTGAATTCATAGCAGAATGGACCACTCTATGCAAACCCAGCTCCCATTCTTCTACCTGGTGCCTGGCGGTCTCCCATGAACCGTCTCAGAGGACCTACTATATTCTATACAAGCCAAAGAATCCAGGGCGCCTCCTTCTTCACGAGGAGAACTGCCCAGCTAGTGTTTCCTCTCAGCTCTGGGATAAGAGGGAATCTGAATCCATGTAGCCATGATGTGGATATCTCTCACCAGTGGTAAACTTACTAAAAGGGGGCTTTAAAAACTTTTCAGAGTTCTCTTAAATGAAGGCTGCTCTAGTTGAAGTGTTGAAATAGTACTCTCTGCTGCCCAGTTATCTGATAATTGAGGGCTCAGGGTCCCCATTATACAGCCTTTGCTGAAGCTGGGTTACTTGCCTTGGCTCTGACGGCCAGCACGTGAGGGGCACATGGGGGAGCTGGGCACTTCTCGGGTGGCCTGCATTCAATTCCGAGTTCATAGCTGATCAATAGGGCACAGTAAGCAGGGGGCTGGAGGCAGGGATTGATTCAAAAGGATTTTCAAGTAATCAGATTGGAGAATTACCCTGGGTGTAAAGCAACATATAATACCTAGCTGCGTTTGGCACCTGCTAGCAGAGGCAGTAGCAACTTGTCTGAAGGGATGTTCACCCTCTTTAACAGCTCTTTTAATTCCAGACGAAATGAAAATTCCTTTCTCAGGAGTCATTAAGGCTCCAATTTTACTTCTTATTATTAAACCATGAAGTTGGCCAAAACATTTAAATTAAGCCAAATGAAGAGATTTATGAGAAAATTGGAGTCTAGGTGAAAAACTCAGCTTAATCTCCAAAGATTAAGAAGCACACAATATCTAAATTATTGAGAAAAAAAAAAAAGCCAATCTCAGCACTAAGAGGGAGACATGTTCTTTCTTATTTTTCCCAGACAATCAGCTCCTCAAAATTGAGTTTTTCGTTGATAATTTCATGCTTGGTAATACTCACATGGTTTGAGGAATGTTGGGAAAAGATTTAAATGGTATTTTAGTTGTCATGCAGAACTAGAGAAATATGTCAGAGTGATAGCCCTAAGCGGCCAGCAGCCACTTATGGCAAAAGAATTCTATGAAGAGAGCAAACAGGGCTTATCTCAGATCCTGCTGCCCTGAAGACACAAGGCCAAGGTGAGAGATTAAACATGTCTGATCTCCTATTTCTCCAGGAGCTGGTCCTGCCTGAGGGGAGTAAGTTTTCAGTTTGTTGAGTGTCCATGAATAAGGGAAGGGAGGTGAGACTCCCACCCACACTCCTCATCAGAGGCTGCATTTTTCTTCCTGCAAGCGAAACTGCCCTTGGGGGGAAGGTTTGAAATGGTAACTGAGGGATGCGCTAGTGACCAGCTACGGGAGCCACTGTGAGTCAAGAATATTCATAATCCCATTCCTAGGTCCTAAGTGTCATCGGTTATAAGGAGAGGTGGTTATCCTAAGAGTAGATGAGGACATCAATTAAACTGAGCACCTAAATTTACCACTGTCCCGAGATATTGCATTCTGGGGACATGGGATGGTACTTAAAATACACCAGCAGCAAGTGTTTCCTTGGGTAAAAAAAGAAAATGCTGAGTTAATCATTATAAATCAGTGGTTACCCAATAGTAGAGATAAGGTCGGAAACTTGACAAGGAAGAGGTCAGCTTTGATGGATTCACACAGGGTCTGTTGCCCAGAGACCTACCCAAGGGGCTTCTGGGCCCAGCTGGGACTCATAGAAGTACTTGGAGCTGTGGGAAAGCCAGCACAGGGGATGGGAAGAAAAGGAGCTGGTGTCTGTTTCATGGCTTTGTGTTCCAGGCATATACTAAGAGCTTTTGTGTAATTTTTCCTACATAATTCAATTAACTGTAAGGCAGCCTCATTACCCTTATTATGTAGTGGAAGAACTGGAGGGTTAAGAGATTTGTCCAAGGTCACAAGCTTCTCCAAACTTGAGCTCATCTTTGCCAAACTTTAAAGATCCTTCTCCGTCTGAGTCATCATGCCTTTGCACTGGAAATAATAGAATAAAGGGATTATTCACAGCTCTGTGAGCCAGAGCTCACCCTACTATGTCAGCCTATGTAAGGAAGACTATGTAATAAACCCCAATAAAATCTCTTAATAAAAGCTTGCAAAAATTAAAATGGCAATTAGCATTCTAGAATGTTCCCCAAAGGTTTGGTCCTCGGCTTAGCACTACAGCAGCTGGTGGAAGCTAGAAGAATAGTAGGAATGTGTTCCTTCTCATCTCTGCTTTTACTTCTGAGTCATCCTGTGCTTTACTGTCTAATGATGAATGGCTTTATTCTAAAACAAAGTACTTACTGAGGTATGTGCCTTGCCACGGATATAAGAGCAACAGGGACACTTCTCCACAGACTCCATTATTGTAAGCCCAAATATAACATTCCTCTCCTTTTTCTTTTTGTATACATGTTATGCATGCACACCTGTTCATCTGTGGGGGTGTATGCAGGTGTGTGTGTGTGTGTGTGTGTGTGTGTGTGTGT
>NW_022196906.1:36451093-36455144 GCF_008632895.1 Mastomys coucha | reverse complement strand
AGAGAGAGAGAGAGAGAGAGAGAGAGAACAGGATATTAGGTATCTTCCTCTATCACTCTGCTGTGGTTAATATCTTCAATTTGAAAAGATTCGGAATCATGTAGGAGACAAATCTCTAGGCATGTCTAGAATACACACTTGTGATGGGAAGGCTCACCCTAAACCTTGGCTGGACCATCTACTAGGCCAGGGTGGCAGACTTAATAAAAAAGGAGAAAGAGAACTGAGCATAGTAATCCACTTCTGTCTATTTCCTGAATGCTGGTACAATGTGACCAGCCATCTTCTTCGCCACCGTGCTTTCTCTGCCCTTGTGGACTGTATCTCTTCAAACTGTGAGCCCAAATAAACCCTTTCTCCATTAAGTTGCTTCTTGTTGGATGTTTTGCCATGGCAATGAGAAAAGTAACTCACTCATTTTCCAATTTATCTTTCAAGACAAAGTCTCTCACTGAACATGGGCCTTACTTAATCAAGAAGCGCCATGGATCACCTGGTCTCCTCCTTCTCAGAGCTAGAATTGCATCACTGCATCCAGCTTTTTACCTTAGTGCTGGAGACCTGAACTCAGTCCTTCATTCTTGCACAGCAAGCACTTTACCAGCCAGACCATTTCCCAGTTCCTCTTCTTAAATTGACCCATCTCAGATGTTTGTCACAGTCATAGGAAGCTGGTTGACGCAGGGTGTAAATCTCTACATAAGAGTTATCAGGCTGGATTTGACAACCAGATTTTGGTCTGCTCCAGATTTATGTTCTTGGAATCTTGGCACAAATCATAGCTGGTACCATCTTTGTTTCTGGGTTCCCTCCTGCTCCTTTGTAATTTGGCTTCAAGTGAACTTTTAGAACAAGCTTCTCCATTTCCTACAGTAGAGGGGGAATACAGCCAAATTAGTGAGAGGCTTAGTTAACAAGCTCAGAGGTAACAAAGGGAAAATCAACACAGATTAAAATGTAACTAATTAGCTGGGCTCTCTCAGGAGACATGGTTGCACTTAGGGCAGGGTTCTTCCTCATAGCGCCTCTTTGCCAGCTACACCTGCCTGTCTTCCAGGCTCAGCTACATTCTGACCAATTCTTGAGCCTCACACTACCGTGCCGTGCCCTGGTAACTGGAAACATCTTTGAGAGTATTCATTGTCTGAAGTCAGCGTTCACATTTCTCAGCAGATGCTTTCCCATTCAGGAAGGGGTTTGTCTTGGCATTAGCTCAGGGGTGGTCCCAAATTCATAAGTGTGAGGCAAGAACTATAGAAGGAGGGGAAATATTTTTTTTCAAGAGCTGTCAAAACACTAATAGAAATCAGTCTTTTTGTAAGCACAGTGGTAAAAGCCCTGGTCATAATGACCAGTTTTCTTCATCGTGGTCAATGGGCCTCAATGAGCACATTCTTCTCCACTGTTCACATCGTTTACAACAGAAGCTATGTTTTCAGTGAGTTGCCAACTGGCTTTCTAAACATCAGAAAACATTTGAACCCACAATGAAGAAATACTTCACACACAGCAGGGAGAGTCAATAAATAAATGCCTGTGTAGAACCACACACTGACAAGGATGTGGGATACAGGCCACTCTAATGCACACACCACTGCAAAGAGTGTAAACTGGAAAAGAATTTGATAATCTGTACCATAGGCCATAGTGAACAATACTCCATGAATTCTCAATGTGCCACCATATTGTATACTCAGGAAAGCTTGGGAATGCTCACAAGGAAGTATGAACAAGAATGTTCATGGCAGACTTTGTTCATGTCAGAGCAAAGCAAGCAGTCCCTAGAAACTAATTACAGACATAGTGACTAAACAGAGCATTTGTTTTGTTTTGTTTTGTTTTCTTTAATGTTGGTGATTGAACCTACCCCCCTCACCACCACTCTGCCCCTAATGATAGACAAAGGCTTCCTACTACTAAGCTCTATTACCAGTCACAGAAAGAAATAAACGGATATTTTTGAGAGAGAGAGAGAGAGAGAGAGAGAGAGAGAGAGAGAGAGAGAGAGACAGACAGACAGACACACAGACACACAGACAGACAGACACACAGACACACAGGGACACACACACACAGTGTCAAGTAGGACAAGTAGAACTTGATGTGTAGCTGAGAGTGGATTTGAACTTCTGATCTTCCTGTCTTCATCTCCTGAGTGCTGGGGTTATACAATGTGCCACCATGCCTTGGTTTAAATAATGCTACCCAATCATTCACAGTGAAGCGTGGAACAGCTTTTTTTATTTCCACATGAATAAGACTGAGTGAAACCCCAGCCGCTCAGTGCTGGGAACTATGCTGTCACTCAAGTGTTCTTAATTATATGGACAAGCCTCAGTTAGTTATTGGCACAGGCTGAACTACTGGTCTTATGCCAGCAAAAAGGTTCCTCCTGAGGGAGAATCTCATAGTCTGGGTTCATCTCTAATAACTGAGATTTGGGGTGCCCGTACCATGGATAGCGTAGAGTTGGAGTGTACCCGTGAACTCCAGTAGATGCACACAGGAAAACAAAACCCCAAAGCATAAAAGGAACAGGCTCCTGTTTAAAGGAATGCAGATAAGTGGTTTTTAATGAGAATGTGTTAGACAACAGAAATCTACACCAGGCTCTTCAGGATCTCAGCTTACACTGTGGCTACCAACAGCCTAAAAGGATTGAGACCTGTTTGGCTTTTGTTCTCAACTTGAGTATTAAATCTACTCAAAGGATCAGCAGACTGATTTGTTTTTCCAAATGATTTTTAGTCCTGTGTGGCATTTGGAAGGAAGTAATACAAAATGGAAAGCGACTGCGAGAAGCCAGGGGAAAACCCATCGTAATTAAATTGTAGGAATACCAAGCTGCATTGCACAAGGTCAGAACTGAGCAGAATGCAGGCTTACCACATAGGAGCCACAGTACTGTGAAATAGTCAGGTAGTTGCTCTAATCTTTATCTCTCGTCCCTTCCCTTACTGTTATTGCCAGCCATGGGTGAGGGGGACAAAAGGCCAATGCACACGGCCACACTTAACAGGGTGGGGAGTTCCCTTAGACTTCTAGGGACCTTAATTCAGGCCAAACCAGGGTTCTTAGCTTCAATGTTGAAGGAATTTCAGAGTTAGCTCATATGGTAAAGCAGAGTTTGAAGTCTTATTAAATATATTTTAATATAAGTTCTGCATAAGCATAAGAGAAAGGGAGGTATTTAGAAAGTAGGGCATGCCCAAAAAGGTAGAATGAGCTTCCAAGGAAGAATAGAGAAATGTCAGACACACCCAAGACACACCTTAGCTTCTCCAAGAAAGAATAAGCAGTATGTTATATCTCTTGGTGTTGGCCATACAGAACCTTTTACTGATTCTCAAGTTTAATCCTGAAAGGTTGCTAAGAAGTAGTTTGTTCCTTCTGTCTCCTTTGATAAGCAGGATCCTTGAGACAGTCCCAGAGGACTTAGGTCAGAGTTTTAATCCAGTAGGTGAAACCTGGATCACTGGGGTTGCCAGGGGTATAGTGAATGCCTTTCTCTGTAAATTCAGTTTCTGATGAGTGTCCTAAAAAGCTGCAGGTTGATAGTGCTGGAATCTTCACTCTGATGCCAGCAAAGGCTTCAACCAGATTGCAGAGCGAAGAGTTTTCCTCTTCATTCTGACCCCAGGATTTCCCCTGCCTTTCTCTCCCACCCCACTTTCAGTTCTATCTTCCTTCTAATAGTTATGGTGACAGCTGAAGGGGAAGCAAGAACTTTGCCAGATGAACAAAAGCCACCTGTGATGCACCCAGTGGCAACATGTAACTCTGTCCACATAGATCATAACCATCTAGACCATTTTAATGATATAATACGTTCTGGCTTCAGCTGGATTGATTGTACCTGGTTGATACACAAGGAGCTATGCTAACCCAGACCCCTGCAGTTATTCTTCTGGAATGAGGAGATGCTGCTAGCTGACACAGACACCAGCGAAACTCACTGGCTCTCCTGTAAAGAGAGAAATTGAGTAGGGAGTTCACAGCACAAGATACTACAGTTGGACCTCTAGGGGAAAGCCTGATCTGATCTTGTGAC